>NC_143032.1:71752500-71908000 GCF_057628025.1 Oncorhynchus mykiss
ACGGTAGTGATAACAGTTTAGTGATGGTAATAGTAGTCGTAGTAATGATGATTGTAGTTGTAGTACTGATATAAAGAAGAAGATGACCGTTATTTAGTTATAAATTAGTTATAGTTTCATTTCTACTATTGACTGTTACCATTTTATTGTTATTAATTTTGTATTTAATTTTGTATTATTATTTACTACCATTTTATATTATTATTTGCTATCATTTATAATTTTGTTACAATGTATATTGTATACATTGTTGCTTTGGCAATATTGACACAATGTTTTTCATGCCAATAAAGCAGCTTGAATTTGAACTTATATTTGCCCCGCCTTATATTTGCCCCGCCAAAAAAACTCCACATCCTTGGAGTGTGGGGTCAGAGCCAGGTTAGGAACTGCCAGATGCGTCATAATAACTGCCAGAAGTAAAGCCAAATTTGAAATGTAATATTTTTTTGTTGTCATTTAGCCACTCTTATCCAGAGCAATTAGGGTTAAGTGCCTTGCTTAAGGGCACATTGACAGATTTTTCACCTAGTCAGTTTGGGGATTCGAACCGGCTACCTTTCGGTTACTTAACCACTATGCTACCTGCATTGAATACATGGAGCAGGGTGGGAAAAAAAATCGCATTAAAATACAATTTAAATGTATTTTTGGAAGGGCTAAGGTCACCATTCATGTAATACATTAAATATATACAACAGACAGTATTGGGGAGCAATTTCATAGTATGCTTAGCTCTGTATGTTCCTAGGGGCCAGGGTCTGGCATAATTTTTCTCCTTGTCGGCTTATGGATTCAAACTAGCAACTTTCCGGTTACTGGCCTGAGTAACGCTCCAATTGCTAGGCTATCTGTTACTCTAAATGTCAACAATTACACTGAATTTGACAGATTCAGCCTTTGTGATGTCATCAATTATACTGAATTTTACAGATGTATCCTTTGTGATGTCAAAAATTACAGTTACTTGGAATGTTTAGCAAATTATACAATTTCTGTGTGTTTCTTAGGTGTCTGGTGAAATGGCTGGAGGTGCGCTGTGTGTGCCCCATGTGCAACAAAACCATTGCAGGACCCCCAGAACAGCGCAACAGCATAGGAACACTACTGGACGAACTGGTGTAACCTAACAACAAGCACGGCGTGGGCACTGTGAGCTGGTGTAACCTAGCAACCAACAGAAAGTGAACGCTATTGTCTGGTGTATCCTAGAAACCGCCCACAGATGACTGTGAAATGGTGTAACCTAGCTACCACCTGGAGAGGACTGTGAGAGCTGCTGTTACCTAGCAACCAACACAGAGCTGCATACTTGAGTCTACACCACACACCACAGACAGTCTCCAGCTACCCACACTTCACCCCGTCACTCTCTCTTTGTCTCTGACTGTCTCACTCTTTTTCTCTCCCCCATTTTCTCTCACTAGCCTTCTCTGTCCTTTCTGTCACGCTCTCTATTTCTGTCTTTCTTCTGTTGTCTCTTTGATCTCTCTCTCTCTCTCTCTCTGATACTCATTTTCTCACCTTCTCTCTTTTCCTCTATTTCTGTCTTTCTTCTGTTGTCTCTTTGATCTCTCTCTCTCTCTCTCTCTCTGATACTCATTTTCTCACCTTCTCTCTTTTCCTCTATTTCTGTCTTTCTTCTGTTGTCTCTTTGATCTCTCTCTCTCTCTCTCTCTCTGATACTCATTTTCTCACCTTCTCTCTTTTCCTCTATTTCTGTCTTTCTTCTGTTGTCTCTTTGATCTCTCTCTCTCTCTCTCTCTCTGATACTCATTTTCTCACCTTCTCTCTTTTCCTCTATTTCTGTCTTTCTTCTGTTGTCTCTTTGATCTCTCTCTCTCTCTCTCTCTCTGACACTCATTTTCTCACCTTCTCTCTTTCCCTCTCTTTCTGTCTTTTACTTCCTCAGAGGTGAGTTCTAGTTCCAAAGTCAGCAAGAGGGAAGAGCTCCAGACAGTTGGAGAGTGTAGGAGCAGGCAGTTGATTTGAATGTGTAAAGACAAGAGTGGAACTATAAGAACCATGGTGTTGAGAAAATACAAAGTGATGTTCTATGGGCATGTGTGTGTTGTGTGTGTGTGTTGTCGCACAGAGGAGTCTGTTTGGGTTTGTCACTTGTTGTATTTCTTTTTTTGTTTATAACATGTTTGTTTTCTATTATTGTACATGGACCAAGGCAATGTGAGTGACGTGCATCACCCTCTCACCACAACATTTTTGTTCTTGGCTGAAAGGTGTTAGTTTTTGATGTATTGCACTCTGACACTCTGTGTTTTATATACCTCCTGCCAACCGATGTGTGTATCGCACTGCACAGGTGGTTTAATAAAACATGCTCACATGTTTTATAACCTTGCCTGACACCTGAAGACTCGTTTTAGCTCCCAACATTATTGCCCAGGCTTTAGCTCAGTAGACTATTGTGGTTCTGAAATGTGGAGACAGCCTGAATTTGATACCTAGCCTGAATTTGATACCTAGCCAATCACATTAATAGATTGAGGTATCTAAGAACTCAAAGGCAATGCACCTGCTGTTTTCTGCCGTATTACTGGTGCAGTATACCTGTGACATTACTTTTATAAAGCAAAGGGTTCTTCGCAAGTTACAGTAGTTTAGAGGTTCAATGTTGTGTGATTATATCTCAAGAACAACTCCATCTGATGGAATACAGCATATGTCATTTTTCTCCGTTTGTAATTCTCTCACTCTTTGAAGAATATGCTTTAAAAAAAATTTACGTGATGTTTAATGGCTCCTTTATGGCTCCAGTCGAACACATACCAAGTAAGCACTGCTTAAATTGAGCACTACTCCTCCCTATGCAACTGGGTCCTGGAGTTCCTGACTGGCCGCCCCCAGGTGGAGAAGGTGGGCAACATTACCTCCTCGACACTGACTCTCAACACAGGGGCCCAAGGGTGCGTCCTCAGTCCCCTCCTGTATACCAACGACTGCTTGGCCTCAGACAGTTCCAACTCCATCATCAAGTGTACTGACGACATGACAGTAGTAGGCCTGATCAACAACAACGACCCCTACAGGGAGGAGATAGGCATGCTGACGGCATGGTGCCAGATTAACAACCCCTCCCTCTGCGTTAGCGAAAGAAAGAAGCTGATTTTGGACTTCAGGAGGAACCAGGCAGTCCTCATCAATGGGGCTGCCGTGGAGACAGTCAATAACTTAAAATTCCTTGGGATTCACATCTCAGAGAAGCTGAAATGATCTAACCACATGGACAAAGTAGAGAAGAAGGCACTACAGTAACTCTTCAACCTCAGGATGCTGAGGAAATTCAGCCTGTCCTCGAGGGCCCTCACAGTGTTCTACAGAAGCACCATCGAGAGCATATTGTTGGGCTGCATCACAGCCTGGTACGGCAACTCCACCGCCGCAGACCGCAAGGCTCTTCAGAGGGTGTACATGCAGCCAAATGCACCATGGGGTGCACACTGCCCTACAGGACACCTACAACACCAGGTGTCGCAGGAAGTCAAGAAGATCATCAGGGACTCCAGACACCAAACCATGACCTGTTCTCCCCGCGTCAATCACTCAGACATGGCAGTACAGAAGCATCATGGCAAAAACTGAAAGACTGGCCAATAGTTTCTGCCCTCAGACCATCAGGCTGCTGAATAGCCACCACTAGTCAGCTACCAGCCCCCCACAGACTTTTATTCTGCCCCCTCACCAATGGCATTTTATCACTGTTGCTGTTGTTAATATGTATATTTTAAATTGTATTAAAATGTTGATTGTTTTTATTGTGCTCAATGGTCATGCTGCTGCTCCCCCTATGGTCATTCCACCCCAGCCCCTCAACAGTCTTTACTCTACCTCCACCCCAATGGACATTTATTTATTCCTCACTGCTACACTTATTATGATGTGTATATAGTGCTATTTATACTGTTGTTATTTCTATTTCATTATTTTATTTCAAAAGTCCTGCATGTTAATGCTGAAAGACTTTCACTGTACCCTGCAATCCCACCTGCAAACCCACCTACAACCCTGTACATGTAACTATTAAACACCCTGAATCTGAATCTCTACCACTCCTCTGGTCTCTGTATTTTATCTGTAGTGGGGAAATTCAGAAAGTATTCAGACCCCTATCCCTTTTTTCACATTTTGTTACGTTACAGCCTTATCCTAAAATGGATTAAATTACATTCTTACTCATCAATCTACACACAATGCCCCATAATGACAAAGTGAAAACAGTTTTTATTTTATTTTAGCAAATGTATTAAAAATAAGAAACAGAGAGGTGAATCCAGGCCCTGCAGTGCCTAGCTCCACTTCTATTCCCCAGGCGCTCTCTTTTGATGACTTCTGTAACCGTAAAAGCCTTGGTTTCATGCATGTTAACATTAGAAGCCTCCTCCCTAAGTTTGTTTTATTCACTGCTTTAGCACACTCTGCCAACCCGGATGTTCTAGCCGTGTCTGGATCCTGGCTTCGGAAGACCACCAAAAATTCTGAAAATTTAATCCCTAACTACAAAATTTTCAGACAAGATAGAACTGCCAAAAGGGGCGGTGTTGCAATCTACTGCAAATATAGCCTGCAGAGTTCTGTCTTACTATCCAGGTCTGTACCCAAACAATTTGAACTTCTATTTTTTAAAATCCACCTCTCTAAAAACAAGTCTCTCACCGTTGCCGTCTGCTACAGACCACCCTCTGCGCCCAGCTGTGCTCTGGACACCATATGTGAACTGATTGCCCCCCATCTATCTTCAGAGCTCGTGCTGCTAGGCGACCTAAACTGGAACATGCTTAACACCCCAGCCATCCTTCAATCTAAGCTTGATGAAACACTTCAGCGAGCAGGCCTTTCCAATCAACTTGGCCGGGGTATCCTGGAAGGATATTGATCTCATCCCGTCAGTAGAGGATGCCTGGTTATCTTAAATAAGCATGCCCCATTCAAGAAATGTAGAACCAGGAACAGATATAGCCCTTGGTTCTCTACAGACCCGACTGCCCTTAACCAACACAAAAACATCCTATGGCGTTCTGCATTAGCATAGAACAGCCCCCGTGATATGCAACTTTTCAGGGAAGCTAGAAACCAATATACACAGGCAGTTAGAAAAGCCAAGGCTAGCTTTTTCAAGCAGGAATTTGCTTCCTGCAACACAAACTCAAAAAAGTTCTGGGACACTGTAAAGTCCATGGAAAATAAGAACACCTCCTCCCAGCTGCCCACTGCACTGAAGATAGGAAACACTGTCACCACTGATAAATCCACTATAATTGAGAAGTTCGATAAGCATTTTTCTACGGCTGGCCATGCTTTCCACCTGGCTACCCCTACCCTGGTCAACAGCACTGCACCCCACACAGCAACTCGCCCAAGCCTTCCCCATTTCTCCTTCTCCCAAATCCAGTCAGCAAAATCAGGACCCCTACAAATCAGCCGGGCTAGACAATCCGGACCCTTTCTTGCCACCCCTATTACTAGCCTGTTCAACCTCTCTTTCGTGTTGTCTGAGATTCCCAAAGATTGGAAAGCAGATGCGGTCATCCCCCTCTTCAAAGGGGGGGACATTCTTGACCCAAACTGCTACAGACCTATATCTATCCTACCCTGTCTTTCTAAGGTCTTCGAAAGCCAAGTCAACAAACAGATTACCGGCAATTTCGAATCCCACCATACCTTCTCCGCTATGCAATCTGGTTTCAGAGCTGGTCATGGGTGCACCTCAGCCACGCTCAAGGTCCTAAACGATATCTTAACCGCCATCGATAAGAAACAATACTGTGCAGCCGTATTCATTTACCTGACCAAGGCTTTCGACTCTGTCAATCACCACATCCTCATCGGCAGACTCTACAGCCTTGGTTTCTCAAATGATTGCCTCGCCTGGTTCACCAACTACTTCTCTGATAGAGTTCAGTGTGTCAAATCGGAGGGTCTGTTGTCCGGGCTTCTGGCACTCTCTATGGGGGTGCCACAGGTTTCAATTCTTGGACCGACTCTCTTCTCTGTATACATCAATGATGTCACTCTTGCTGCTGGTAAGTCTCTGATCCACCTCTACGCAGACGACACCATTCTGTATACTTCTGTCCATTCTTTGGACACTGAGTTAACAACCCTCCAGACGAGCTTCAATGCCATACAACTCTCCTTCTGTGGCCTCCAATTACTCTTAAATACAAGTAAAACTAAATGCATGCTCTTCAACCGATCGCTGCCTGCACCTGCCCGCCTGTCCAACATCACTAGTCTGGACGGCTCTGACTTAGAATACGTGGACAACTAAAAAATACCTAGGTGTCTGGTTAGACTGTGAACTCTCCTTTCAGACTCACATCAAACATCTCCAATCCAAAGTTAAATCTAGAATTGGCTTCATATTTCGCAACAAAGCGTCCTTCACTCATGCTGCCAAACATACACTCGTAAAACTGACCATCTTACCAATCCTCGACTTCGGCGATGTCATTTACAAAATAGCCTCCAATACCCTACTCAATAAATAGAATGTAGTCTATCACAGTGCCATCTGTTTTGTCACCAAAGCCCCATATACTACCCACCACTGCGACCTGTACGCTCTTGTTGGTTGGCCCTCGCTTCATACTTGTCGCCAAACCACTGGCTCCAGGTCATCTACAAGACCCTGCTAGGTAAAGTCCCCCCTTATCTTAGCTCGCTGGTCACCATAGCAGCACCCACCTGTAGCACGCGCTCCAGCAGGTATATCTCTGGTCACCCCCAAAACCAATTATTCCTTTGGCCGCCTCTCCTTCCAGTTCTCTGCTGCCAATGACTGAAACAAACTACAAACATCTCTGAAACTGGAAACACTTATCTCCCTCACTAGCTTTAAGCACCAGCTGTCAGAGCAGCTCACAGATTACTGCACCTGTACATAGCCCATCTATAATTTAGCCCAAACAACTACCTCTTTCCCTACTGTATTTATTTATTTATTTTGCTCCTTTGCACCCCATTATTTCTATCTCTACTTTGCACATTCTTCCACTGCAAATCAACCATTCCAGTGTTTTACTTGCTATATTGTATTTACTTCGCCACCATGGCCTTTTTTTGCCTTTACCTCCCTTATCTCACCTCACTTGCTTACATTGTATATAGACTTGTTTATACTGTATTATTGACTTTTACTCCATGTGTAACTCTGTGTCGTTGTATGTGTCGAACTGCTTTGCTTTATCTTGGTCAGAACTTGTTCTCAACTTGCCTACCTGGTTAAATAAAGGTGAGATAAAAAAATACAAAATAAAATAAATGTCTTTACATAAGTATTCAGACCCTTTGCTATGAGACTCGAAATTGAGCTCAGGTGCATCCTGTTTCCATTGATCATCCTTGAGATGTTTATACAACTTGACTGAAGTCCACCTGTGGTAAATTAAATTGATTGGACATGATTTGTAAAGGCATACACCTGTCTATATAAGGTCCCACAGTTGACAGTGCATGTCAGAGCAAAAACCAAGTTCAAAGGATTTGTCCTAGAAGTCCGAGACAGGATTGTGTCAAGGCACAGATCTGGGGAAGGGTACCAAAAAAATGTCTGTAGCATTGAAGATTCTTTCTATTTATTTAACTAGGCAAGTCAGTTAAGAACAAATTCTAATTTACAATGACAGCCTATCCCAGACGATGCTGGGACAATTGTGCACCAACCTATAGGACTCCCAAGCATAGCCGGTTGTTATACTGCCTGGGATTGAACCCAGGTCTGTAGTGACACCTCTATCACTGTGATGTAGTGCCTTAGAGAGCTGTAACACTCATTGGCCTCCATCGTTCTTTAAAAAAATTTTTTAGCCCATTTTCTCCTCAATTTCATGGTACCAAATTGGTAGTTACAGTCTTGTCTCATTGCTGCAACTCCCATACAGGCTGTGGAGAGGCAAAGCTTGAGAGACGTGCATCCTCCAAAACACAACCCAACCCAACCCAACCCAACCCAACCCACACTGCTTCTTGACACAATGCCCTCTTAACCCAAAAGCCAGCCGCACGGCGAAAACACTGTGCACCTGGCGACTATGTCAGCGTGCACTGCACCCGGCCCATCACAGGAGTCGCTAGTGCATAATGGGACAAGGCCATCCCAGCAGGACAAATCCTCCCCTAACGACGCTGGGCCAATTGTGCGCCACCCCATGGGTCTCCCGGTTGTGGCTGGCTGCGTCAGAGCCTGGACTTGAACCCAGAATCTCTGGTGGCACAGCTAGCACTGTGATGCAGTGCCTTAGACTGCTGTGCCACTCGGGAGGCCCTCCATCATTCTTAAATGGAAGAAGTTTGGAACCACCAATACTCTTCCTTGAGCTGTCTGACCGGCCAAACCGAGCTATCGGGGGAGAAGGGCCTTGGTCAGGGAGGTGACCAAGATCCCAATGGTCACTGACACAGTTCCTCTGTGGAGATGAGAGAACCTTCCAGAATGACAACCATCTCTGCAGCACTCCAGCAATCAGGGCTTTATGGTAGAGTGGCCAGACGGAAGCCACTCCTCAGTAAAAGGCACATGACAGCCCGCTTGGAGTTTGCCAAAAGGCACCTAAAGGACTCTCAGGCCATGAGAAACAAGATTCTTAGGTCTGATGAAGCCAAGATTGAACTCTTTGGCCTGAATGCCAAGTGTCACGTGTGGAGGAAGCCTGGTACCATCCCTACGATGAAGCATGGTGGTGGCAGCATCATGGTGTGGGGATGTTTTTCAGCGGCAGGGACTGGAAGACTAGTCAGGAACAGGATAATTTATTTTGAATAAATTTGCAAAATGTAAAAACTGTTTTTGCTTTGTCATTATAGCCTATTGTATGTAGATTGATGAGGTGGGAAAAAATGTAATACATTTTAGAATAAGGCTGTAACGTAACAAAATGTGGAAAAAGTCAAGGGGTCTGAGTACTTTCCGAATGCACTGTATGTAACGTTTGCCTGTGCCATGGGGGTACATCCCAGTACTGACCATGGGATAAAGATAACTACTGGAGAACTACTGTGTAGCACCACCTACAGCTCCTGTAATGTGCCTGAGGTTTGTAGAGACTTTTGGTTTTCCTACACCAGACACATTGCACGTTTTTAAATCACTCAGCGTACACAAATGTGACTTGAATAAATGGAGGGGTTTACCCTTCTTCTTAGTTTACTACTTTACAAGTTGTTTATTTCTTGACTACGTTGTCTAGTGTGTCTGTGCTTGTGTGTGCATGCTGAGCATGACAGTGTCTCTGGCGCCACCGTCTGGTACAAGATAAGAGTAGCATCTGAAGTGTTATTTCTGTAAAGGATACTCGTGGAGACATGCAATTCTGCTGCTTCCTCAGTCTACATCTAATATATGAATTTGATTATCTCCTTATCTCAACAAAAACTGTTCAATGGTCTTATATTATGAAAATTAAACTCCCTTTATGTCACTCTTGGACAAATATGTTTCATCCTTCATTCAATCCTACAGCTACCAATGATCTAGTAAGTAATTAGGATAGCGTGCATGTGTCAAATCATCATAAAGCTTCTAAAGCCAGTTCCCACTCATACTACTAGTTTGATTTCACTGTCAAAGAGACTGAAACTTTTAAAAGGGGGGATTTCAAGAAGAGGATTAGGAGTTTGAGATTGGAGCTCAGGTTGTGTCCCAATAGTCTTTATAATCCTATCTCCTTCTCCTTTCCTAATATAGTTTCCTTTAGTACCACTATTAGGTTAACGAACTGGTAGGAAAGGAAGTTACTTCATACTACTGATACAACCCCACACTAACAAACACTGCTCTCATGGTGAGAATGAGGGAGGTGAGGGAGTGGTGGGGGAGGAAGAGGAAGGCTGAGACAGAGGGTGCACTCAGCAGCAGTGAGCTCAGCCAAAGAGGGCCATTTCAGCTCTCTCTGTGTCCCCCCTCTCTCTTTTTCGCTCTCTCTTTCTCTCTCTCTTGCTCTCGTTCTCTCTCGCTCTCAGGCGTCCTAATGAGAGAGAGAGAGCTCTGTCGTGGGATAATATGAAGGAAGTGCAGAGCTCTGTGCAGTAAGTTTGCTAACTCTTAAAAGAGATGCATGGCGATTATTAAATCATGTTGGATCTGTCTTATCTCTGCTATGTTGCATGCCGAAGGAGGTAGAGCAGTTGGTGAGTAAACATAGTTTTATATTGAATAAGAAGTGTTTAGTTATTGAGGGCATGTGGATTGCAGACTTGTTTGTCTGTTTCTCTGAGTAAAATCAGAAAGTTAATGTCAAACTGTGAATCAGAGAGAGAGATATGTTAGTTAAATATGAATCTTAGTATCAGTTTACTGATACGTGCGTAGATATGATATTTCAGTGAAGATCCCTTCATCGGATAAAGATCTGTATCTTCATTAAAAGCATGTATTTTCAACTCTGGTAGCTGTCCTGCAACATGACCAAAGTCCATGTCACTATATTTAGAATTTGTTATAATGATGGGTCAATGTTTCATTGCAAAGCTCAGTTTGACAAGATTGCTAGCATAAGCATAATAACTGGAGTAAAAAATACATCTGAAATGCAGTGCACTACAGAGTATCAGTATAAAAATAACATCGTTTTTACACATTTCTGACAAAAACTGACACACACACACACACACACACACACACATTAGCAGGCTGTATAATATCCTATAGTGTGGACTGGATCTAGGATCTTAATTTGAGCCAGTTTTCTAAAGCAGGAAAATAATCCTAGAGCAACAGGAAATGTAAATTATTATGTGGATTATAATTAATGGACATTTTTGTAGGAGTTAACACATTTTTGGTAAGGGAAAATCAAGTCTGAAATTTCAAAGTGCATATTACAAACTTCAGAAGCCTTTTTAAACCTCAAATGCAATGCACTCTTTACATGTATCCTGCAACAGGGTGATCAAATTAAGATGTTAGGCTGTCTGTATCCTTTCTGAGGAACACACACACACGGGTGTGTACTGCAGGCTATGTGTATCCTCTCTGACAGTTCGAGTGGACCTGGAAACATAAGCAGCTCTTTCATAAGTTCAACCTCTACCTGGTCTATAAAGGGCTAACTGTGCTGAGAGTTAACGTTGACTAACAAAACACACCTACACACATACACACAGATATAGAGAGAGGTTTGTGTCCTGCATTTTCTTCTACAGCGCTGTGGTTCTGCAAGACTATGTAAGTTCAGGTGTTTCTCTGTATGTCTTATATTAGTCCAGTCCGACACACACACACACACACGCACACGCAAACGCACACGCACACGCACACGAGTGCGACACGATCACATCTGCCTCTTTTAATTTGTGTGAATAGTTGAGATCAGATTTCCTAAATTACACAAATTTTTTAGCTGAATTCCTGGTGATTTTACAGTGTTTTTTGGAAGAACTATAATGCCCCACCACCCCCAGATATATATTATTATTTTTTACTAAAAACGTTCGGCCCAAAAAAAACACTTGTGGGCCAGTTGCCTTTTGCCGACCACTGCTCTAAATCGAATCATCGTCTTTTCTGATACTGTAACGTAAATATAATAATCTGCTTCTTTCATTTGGAACAGTATGTCATTCATCCGCAGTCCACACATTGTCAGTCATACAGCTGTCCTACTGAATGTAGGAGCCTAACAGGAACCTGACTTTTGCTTGGATATGTACTGTCCCGTAGCCTGATTCTGTAATCAGGATTCAGGTTTTACTACAGTGTGTTTGTTAAAGCTGGAATTTACTATTAGAAACTTAATACATTTATTTTCCATTTCAGGCAAGGAAGAATGCCCTTTAACCTTTAATATGGCATGAATATGCTGTGATGGACTTCATCTATCGGTGGAATGAGTGTCGTGGGACATTAAGACCATTCTGTCATGGGGGACTTGAGAGATGAGTGTGGGCAGTGAAGACGACAGGAAGGATGACCTCTATAAGCTGAAAGCCCCTACCGTGCTCCAGAGATGTGCTGTGTAAACGCTAATGTGCTCTGAATCCACAATGCTCCGGAGGTGGCTGTTAGCTCTGGTGGCCCGTGTTGGGGTCATAGCACTAATGGTGTGCTGCTGCCTGTCTCTACTCTACCTGCTGGCCTGCAAACCCCAGAGCAGCTACAGCCATGAACAGGCCCAGGTCTGGGCTGGAGGAGCCACCAGTAAAGAGGGTTACCTGGCGCTACTGCAGGAGAGCGAGGACACACACAGACACTATATTAACAGTCTCAGTAAGCAGATAGCTCAGCTCAAAGAGGCTCTCCAGATGAGGACCCAGCAGCTACAGGAGTCTCTGGAAAAGGCCAGGGCCAAAGGGGTTCTACCTATGGGGCTGGAGGGCCTGCATAGGCCCCAGACACACACCGACCTCCAGGTGTGTGTGTGTGTGTGTGTGTGTGTGTGTTATTGCATGAGTGTGTGCATGTGCGTGTGTGTGTGTGTGTGCATCTTTATCAATCAGTATGTTAACTCTTCCGGCAGGAGTTCTTCAAGGCCCAATTGAGCCGGGCTGAGGTCCAGTCTGGTGAGAAGTTGCCCAGCGAGTACGCCGTGATTCCCTACGAAAGCTTCACCCTGCACAGGTCAGTCAAGTGACCTTTGACCTTATTTATTTCAAAGGCCTTATAATTAGACCCCTGAGATTTACACTAACCACATGACCTGACCATGGAAACCTATTGACCATACTCAGAACCATAAGCACGTTTCCATGTTGAGGTACAGTATAAATGCAGTGCTACTCAGGATGGTTATTTTCCAGGGTGTACCAGCTCGAGATGGGTCTGACCCGTCATCCAGAGGAGAGGCCTGTGAGGAAGGACCGGAGAGACGAGCTGACAGGCACGCTAGAGATAGCCCTGCAGGTCCTCAACGGACCCCGGAGACACGGGGAGCGCCGCCGACGCTCCTATTCACCATCGGACTTCATAGAGGGTGAGCGTGTTGGGCCCAGCTAAGTGTACTTTGCCCTCCTGTTATCTAGGTGGAATTTTAATATGAAAAAGGAGGAATTTTTCAACAAATTGCTTACAAGTATGAAATCCTCTCATATCTCCAGAGGGCCATGAAGACAATTTGCAATTGGTTAAATGATTTGTACTTGCTGATGTTTGTCTGTTGTCCACCTGTCCGTCCGTCCATCCGTCTGTCTGTCTGTCTGTCTGTATGTCTGTCTGTCCATCCGTCCGTCGGTCCGTCGGTCCGTCCGTCGGTCCGTCCGTCCATCCCTAACAGGGCTGACTCGTACAGAGCGTGACAAGGGGACAGTGTATGAGCTGATGTTTAAGGGCGAGAGGCCGCAGGACTTCAGACAGCTGGTGTTCTTCAGACCCTTCGGCCCGGTGGTCAGGGTGAAGAATGAGAGGGTGGACACACGCCACATGCTCATCAACATCATAGTACCACTGTCCAGGAGGGCTGACACATTCAGACAGTTCATCAACAACTTCAGGTTCGAACAAAAAGAAACGACATGGCCCACAATCTCAGGCGGTTTTGGAAGTAAAGATAACAATTTACGTTGTATATACAGAGTTTTTCTCTCAGCATCAACAATTGTAATGTCAGGTGTTTATGACCATCAAGTTCTTGAAACATTCTGTTTTGACTGACCATCATGTCTTAAAGTAATGATGGACTGTCGTTTCTCTTTGCTTATTTGACGTTGTCACAACACAACTGATTGGCTCAAACGCATTAACAAAAGAAATTACACAAATTAAGTTTAAAAAAGCACACCTGCTAATTTAAATGCATTCCAAGTGACTACCTGGTTGAGAGAATGCCAAGAGTGTGCAAAGCTGTCATCAAGGCAAAGGGTGGTTACTTTGAAGAATCTCAAATATAAAATATGTTTTTATTGGTTTAACACTTTTTTGGTTACTACATGATTCCATATGTTATTTCATAGTTTCGATGGCTTCACTATTATTCTACAATGTAGAGAATAGTAAAAATAAAGAAAAACCCTTGAATGAGTAGGTGTGTCCGAACTTTTGACTGGTACTGTATGTATGCTGGAACATGGGTAACATTGTAGGATGCAGCCCATCTGTTTAGGGCAGGGGTGTCAAACTCATTCCATGGAGAGCCTAGTGTCAGCAGGTTTTGAGGTTTTCCTTTCAATTAAAACCTAGACAACCAGGTGAGGGGAATTCCTTACTAAATAGTGACCTTAATTCATCAATCAAGTTCAAGGGAGGTGCGAAAACCCGCAGACACTCGGCTCCCCATGGAATAAGTTTGACACCTGTGGTCTAGGTTGACTATAACACGGAACCCAAACTGGCTGCGCGCCTGCGCCATCGTGCATAAATTTATTTTGTCCCCCTACACCAAACGCGATCACGATACGCAGGTTAAAATATCAAAACAAACTCTGAACCAATTACATTCATTTGGGGACAGGTCGAAAAGCATTAAACATTTATGGCAATTTAGCTAGTTAGCTTGCTAGTTAGCTAGCTAATTTGTCCTATTTAGCTAGCTTGCTGTTGCTGGCTAATCTGTCCTGCGATATAAACATTGAGTTGTTATTTTACCTGAAATGCCCAAGGTCCTCTACTCCGACAATTAATCCACACATAAAATGGTCAACCGAATCGTTTCTAGTCATCTCTTTTCCTTCCAGGCCTTTTCTTCTCTTGACTTTATATTGCGATTGGCAACTTTCATAAGGTGCATTACCGCCACTGACCTCGTTCGTCTTCAGTCACCAACGTGGGTATAACCAATGAGGAGATGGCACGTGCGTACCTGCTTCTACAAACCAATGAGGAGATGGGAGAGGCAGGACTTGCAGCGCGATCTGCGTCAGAAATAGAACTGATTTCTATTTTAGCCGTTGGCAACGCAGATGTTCGTTGGCGTGCGTGAACAGTGTGGGTGCAATAATTGAATAACATGGATTTCTAAATGTATTTTGCAACGCTCACGCACACGACGCGAGCGGTGTGGTCAGCCTGTAACTGCCATCTTGCTGTTTCAGAAAGGTGTGCATCCAGCAGGAAGGGAAGACCCACCTCACTGTGGTCTACTTTGGCAGGGACCAGATTGATGAGGTCAAAGCCATCATAGATCAGACATCCAGGTAATACACTCTTCTCAGCTATACCATGTTTGTAAGTAATTACAAGTTCAAATATAAAGCAAGCTTACTCCATCAAACAGGGCTCAAAGGTCAGAAAATCTTAATCTTAAATTTCAGCTCCACGGTGTACAGTCCAACAGCATATTGCCTTCAAATGAATGCATTGCTCCTCTGCAATTCCTAATTAGGGATGAGTCCGTGCTGCATTGCGGTCGTTGGTGGATAGCAGATAGTGTAGATATAACTCCAATGAGATATACAGTAACTGTTAATGTTCTTTAATCAGCACATCTTTTCAAGCATTAGGAGCCAGGGGAGTTCTGCAGAGCTAGGAGACTGTAAGGAGAGAAGTTAGAGTAATCTCCTGATTGTAGCAGATCCATACATATACAGATACAGGATAACCAACAGGACTGGAATGATAAGGGCAGAAGTTGTTTGACCACAGACAGGGCTTATTGTATGTTAATATGTGGAAGTGTGTTTAAGTTAAACCACCCATATTTTGATTTGATCACATTTCCAAATTTTCTTATGACCCACTCAAATGATTAAACTCAGTTTCTAGCCACAACTGTGTTTGTTTAGATTTGACCTAAGGCTTGAGGACCTCCAGTTGGGTTGATGACCTTTTCTCATTAAACACTGATTTAGATGACCTCAGCAAAACTTTCCCTTCCCCAGGGAAACCCAGTTCCGAAACTTCACGCTGATCCAACTGAATGAGGAATTCTCTCGTGGGCGGGGCTTAGAGGTGGGCGCACGGGCCTGGAGGCGGAGCCACAACGTGCTCCTCTTCTTTTGCGATGTCGACATCCACTTTACCCTAGACTTCCTCACATCCTGCAGACTCAATGCAGAGCCTGGTGAGGAGCGGGAGCTATGAACTATCTATCAATCTGTCGGTGTGTCAAGTGTGTCTGTCTGTCAATGGAAGTTTTAATGGAAGATGCATGTCTTTGTTTTTCAAATTTTAGGTAAGAAAGTGTTCTACCCAGTTCTCTTCAGTCAGTACAATCCATCTCTTATCGACAATAACCAGAGTCCCTTCCCTTCTATTCAACAACAACTGGTGAGTCTTTCTTGCCGTTGCACCTGTGTGTGGAAATAGGAAAAAGGTATTATACATTACATAGTGTTTTTTTATGATACTTTTACTTTGTGTCTTTCTGCAACAGGTGATAATGAAGGATGCTGGATTCTGGAGAGATTTTGGGTTTGGCATGACTTGCCAGTATAGGTCTGATTTCATCAACATAGGTAATTAAACGATATGTTTCTTCATTGATTGACTGACTGACTGACTGATTGTTAATTTGATTGATTGAGTTTGTCAATTTATATCTCTGATCTGCACAGGTGGGTTTGACCGGAACACCAAAGGCTGGGGTTTGGAGGATGTTCACCTATACAGAAAGTACCTGCACAGCAAGCTGATGGTGATTCGATCTCCATCTCGTAGCCTCTTCCACTTGTGGCATGAGAAGCAATGCGCGGACGAGCTGGAGCCAGACAAGTATAAGATGTGTATGCAGACCAAGGCCATGAGCGAGGCCTCTCACGGCCACCTGGGGGAGCTGTTCTTCACACAGGAGCTCCAGGAGCACATGGAGAGGCAGAAACTACTGAACGACTCAAGTCACTTGAGGTAGAGGTTGCCCCATAACCACAGATCTAAGATCAGAATACCCTACCCCTTATCCTAGCCTTAACCATTAGGAGGTTGAACTATATCTGACCCTGGACCTGTGGTCAGGGTTAGGAAATCAGAACGTCTGGAGAGGTTCTGTTGAGAGAACAATGATCTCATCACCCTACAGACTGAATTTAAGGACTGGGGAGGGCGTGTAGAGGGATGAGACATGAACTTTGTCAGGACAAGATTAAAATGTTATTGAATGAAACATTGATGTGATGTCATGTACGTCGTCATTGCCATTTTGCTGACGGATGATGGCCTAATGATCTGATGAGTCTGTTCTATGAGCATTAGGCTGAAAAGACGTTGCAAAGATGTCTTTCAACTTCTGGTGCTCACTGGGTGAAAGCAGGGAGGGCAGAAGAACCTTAACCCACTTTGTTGTATTGAGACTGTCAACCTGCTATGGAATCAATGAAAATAATATTTTTGTATAAATGAAGGGAAGGATGTTTTTGTATAACACTCTGTATTTATAACTGTATCTGAATATTTATTAGAATAATACAAGATCATAATGCCTCAACCAACCAACTGACTTGGAGCCCATTACCTGGATAGAAGGATCAAGAAGCCTAATTACAAGAATGTGGATTGCATGCACTATCATAGCGTTTCATATGATTTGGGAGTAGATGAGCAATTGCATGTACGTCAATATTTGTGTTCTTTCTGGTCTTGCATTGCCACATTGGGAGAGTCAATATTTCAAAACCATTTCTCTCTCTCTTTCTTCCCCCTTCCCCTCTGTGTGTGTGTGTGCGTGTGTGTGTGTGCGTGTGTGTGCGTGTGTGTGCGTGCGTGTGTGTGCGTGTCAGAGAGAGTCTATTTGTGCAGACATAGCTACAAGGTGTGGAGGCCTACAACTGCCAGTATTTCATGGTCAGGCATGTTTTGACACAGAACAGAAGAAACCCTTTGGTGGAACCTGTGTTTTAGAAGTGGGGTTGGACATAAATGTGTTCTTATTTTGCCTCGTTTTGTATCACATTCCAGTGGCAATTTTAACATGTAAATGTTTGTGGGGAAAACTACAAAACACAACACTAAACAGTACATTAATTGCACTTTAACGGTGACAAACGGTGCCCACAAACTGTTAGGGCCTACATAAAGCTGTCCCAACACAGTCCCAACACCTTACCACTGCTACATCTGGCTATCAGCGGAGCCTTATCTGGCAGCGAAACAGTTCATTCAGCCTCATTTACTGCCTTTAAAAAAAACATAGCTGATATGGCTGACTTGCTTAAGCAAATGTGGTTTCTACTGACAATTGAGATGTACAAACTATGGCGTAAGGGGACAACGAGCGGATAAGAGGCAATCCGTATTTTCAATTAAGACATTAATGAGCGAGTTAGGACAGACGTAGTCAATACAACTATTTGTTCAGCACTTTTGAAATGTACAGCGACATAATTCAGAACATGGGTCATTCTTACAGTGTTCTCCTGTACACCAAGTCAGAACCGTAGGATAAATAAATGAGACAAGAACTCAGCAAAAAAAGAAACGTCCCTTTTTCAGGACCCTGTCTTTCAAAGATAATTCATAAAAATCCAAATAACTTCACAGATCTTCATTGTAAAGGGTTTAAACACTGTTTCCCATGCTTGTTCAATGAACCATCAACTATTAATGAACATGCACCTGTGGAATGGTTAAGACACTAACAGCTTACAGACGGTAGGCAATTAAGGTCACAGTTATGAAAACTTCGGACACTAAAGAGGCCTTTCTACTGACTCTGAAAAACAGCAAAAAAAAGATGCCCAGGGTCCCTGCTCATCTGTGATGTGGCCAGGGCAATAAATTACAATGTCCTTACTGTGAGACACCTAAGACAGCCTTACAGGGAGACAGGACGGACAGCTGATCGTCCTCGCAGTGGCAGACCACGTGTTACAACACCTTCATTTCAAGCTGGTGACCACATTTGGGTACCTAAGCAGTGGGTTCCCAAACATTATGTGTTTTGACACACCTAATAGATTAAATGTTTGTAGCCATAAGATAAGCTTTACAAACCAAGAAGAACTGTCCGGGACCCAACCAACCAACTGACTTGGAGCCCATTACCTGGATAGAAGGATCAAGAAGCCTAATTAAAAGAATGCAGATTGCATGCAATATCATTGGATTTACATGATTTGGGAGTAGATGAGCATGTATGTCAATATTTGTGTTCTTTCTGGTCTTGCATTGCAACATAATCAATATTTCAAAACCATTTCTCTCTCTTTCTTCCTTCCTCCTTACCCTCTGTGTGTGTGTGTGTGTGTGTGTGTGTGTGTGTGTGTGTGTGTGTGTGTGTGTGTGTGTGTGTGTGTGTGTGTGTGTGTGTGTGTGTGTGTGTGTGTGTGTGTGTGTGTGTGTGTGTGAGCGAGAGAGAGAGAGAGCGAGAAAGAGAGAGAGAGAGAGCGAGAAAGAGAGAGAGAGAGAGAGAGAGAGAGAGAGAGAGAGAGAGAGAGAAAGATATGCCTAAGACAGTGCTACAGGGAGACAGCTGATCATCCTCGCAGTGGCAGACCATGTGTAACAACACCTGCACAGGATCAGAACATCTGAACTTCACACCTGCGGGACAGGTACAGGATGGCAACAACTGAAAAAAGTGCTCTTTACTGACGAGTCGCGGTTTTGTCTCACCAGGTGTGATGGTATAATGTGCATTTATCGTCGAAGGAGCGTTACACCGAAGCCTATACTCTGGAGCGGGATTGATTTGGAGGTGGAGGGTCAGTCGCGGACTGGGGCGGCGTGTCACAGCATCATCGGACTGAGCTTGTTGTCATTGCAGGCAATCTCAACGTTGTGCGTTACAGGGAAGACATCCTCCTCCCTCATGTGGCACCCTTCCTGCAGGCTCATCCTGACATACCCTCCAGCATGACAATGCCACCAGCCATGCTGCTCGTTCTGTGCGTGATTTCCTGCAAGACAGGAATGTCAGTGTTCTGCCATGGCCAGCGAAGAGCCCGGATCTCAATCCCATTGAGCACATCTGGGACCTGTTGGATCGGAGGGTGAGGGCTAAGGCTATTCCCCCCAGAAATGTTGGGGAATTTGCAGGTGCCTTGGTGGAAGAGTGGGGTAACATCTCACAGCAAGAACTAGCAAATATGGTGCAGTCCATGAGGAGGAGATGCACTGCAGTACTTAATGCAGCTGGTGGCCACACCAGATACTGACTGTCAGATACTGACTGTTACTTTTGATTTTGACCCCCCCCCCCCCCCCTTTGTTCAGGGACACAATACTCCATTTCTGTTCATACAAATATTTACACATGTTAAGTTTGTTGGTAATAAAAGCAGTTGACAGTGAGAGGATGTTTCTTTTTTTGCCGAGTTTATAAGCAGACAATGAAAGCTCTTACAATATTCCCATGATTACATTTCTCTAAAACAGACTGTAGGCTACATGTGCACCACCAAGTAAGAACTGTAGGCAAAATTAATGGAAAAGAGGGAAAATTATTAGTGTGAGGAACATGGGCTACTAACAGTGTACAACATAACATACACTTAGTATTACTTTCTTAGCTATCTCCCTGGCTTATTACATAATTCATGCAGCAGCATACAAGGCATTTTTGGACTCACTTGAACAGGAAGGGGGCGCAGAGGTCCTTCGTGGGCAAATTTTGCCATCAAAGTCTGGCATTCTCTCTATTTATGGTGCTCTCAAGATATCTGGAAAATCGTTTAAAAAAACAAGGTTGAATCAGGGTTGAATCAGTGATCAGATCAGTGATCTTCAGGTCAGAGCTCTAGAAAGAGGCCCGAGTTCCAGATATGCAACTCCGAGTTGGATGACCATTCAAAATGTATTTTCCCAGTCAGAGCTAGTTTTTTTCAGAGTTGTCATGTATCTTAACTAAACTCACTGAAGTCAGATTTCCCAGTTCTGAGTTTACAGTTGTTTTGAGTGCAGCAGAAGTCATGCTGGATTGACAGCATGGCCAATGTTGAATGTTTATGTTTTCAATCTTGGAAAAGAGACCCTTAAACCCAGACTTGGAACCACAAACCCACTCCACTGTATAATAGGCTAGTGATCGCTTTGCAAACCACTCATTGTTGAATTTGCGATTTCCAATGTTTATGTCCAATGGCCGATGAGCACCGATACGTTTTATCAATAATTTCACTTCATTATTTATTTTCATATGACAAGGATTAAAAAGCATTTGCCAGTAGATTGTCGACTTGATTCATAATGATGAATGCAAGCTTGCTAGCTAAGATTTTGAAAGTATGACAGTCCAGTCAAAGCTACTGTAGATATAAGGTGATTTGATGTCATTTTATCTGTGGCCAATGACCTTGAGCCTTCTTGGATGGGCACTTCTAATGTAACTCTACGGCAGCACTCAATGGCCTTGAATTTTCGAGCTCTACCCTTAGATTTGGCAGTGATGTAGTGTCCCCATGAGTGACAGAACACTGAGCCAATCCCATCGCAACTAGAGAACATTGCCCAATCACGACGCAACCAGAGAACATTACCAACACCTACTCTCCATATTTTCCGCTGGCTGGCCCAACACCACAGAAAGCACTGAGCTAGGCTGAAACACCTGCATTTTGGAGTTGACTTACTCAAGAAAGCAAAAAAGAGACCAGGTTTGTATTCAGCTTTATTAACTTTTTATTTAATTTTTTACATTGTTTGCAAACTGATATGTGACACATATTAACGTCAATATAGCATGCAAAACAGGGGGAAAAGGTGGGGCCCTGAATGATGGGTTGCCACTGTCACATTCCAATACTAAAAGTGGGGGGGACAAAAATGCAATTAGAGAATGTGGGGGGACATGTCCCCCCGTCCCCAGTGAAACTTGCGCCCCTGTAAAAATGTATGGAAAAAATGTACACTTCTGTTATCATCATCCTTCCATTTCGAATTGGTCAACATAATCAGAGTAAATTAATTTATCATGTTTGGTGCTGTTCCATTGAACACTTTTCCCACCCTCTAGCCGTGGAGTTTCCAATAATAGCAAGAGTGACGTTACCTCAACTTTCCATAGCAAAGGGGAGGGGATGGAGACAGTCAAGCATTGGGCGACGGCTGTCGTATTTCACTAGCAAGCACCCGATAGGCTCTTCACCTGAGTCCACTGCCCTATCATTACCACAACTGGAGGCCTGCCTATGTTATTTCCGGAGCATCGTACGAGTCGGGCCAGAAGATTACGAGCGTCTTTCACTGAAAAATCCGTTTATTATGAAGTTGGGCTGTGACAATTTTAAAGGGTAAGGGATTGACAACGTAAAGGTTTTAGGAGTAGTTTATAAACGAGACTGTATACGGTTCCCCTGGGTTAACACAATTGCCAGGCATGTTCGACAGATAAACTGTCTCTCATCTCACCGGAAGAAAGCCGACAGCAGCCGAACGCTCACGAGTTTACGGATTTGTCAGACAGAAGTCCCGAGACGCAACATGTTTGAAACGGGCAGAATCCCACTCATCCTTCTCGACGTTACCTGCCTTATTCTCGGTATGTAGCCTACGTACTATACAGTTGTTGTTGGCAGTGTCATGGCCTATAGTTCCCTTTTCTGTGAGAAGTTATTATGCACCAGACAACTGCAGCCTAAACACCAGTCCCATTGAGGTATCTCTTTATTACAACTTTATTGCAAATATGCTTTGCTAAGTCTGAATTAATGGATGTCCTATTTCGCTGCTGATTCATTCTATTGCTCATCCACTAGAGATAGGCTACACTGCTGTGGTCAGTACCACAGTTATAATAGCATACAAGACAACACACAATAAGACTGTGTAATATACCTGGAGTTTTTCTTTACCATGTCTTGACCAGGAAATAACTTTGTGTATATGTATATGAGTGATTCTCAAAATAGGGTACATTTCTGTGACCCTCGACTGCAAAGATGGAGTCTTCAGGGGTACTCTTAGTGATTTGGAGGCCTCAGGCCTACCTTTCATCGAGGATACTCATGTGTATCCTACCACGGAGGGGTTTTGAAATCTTCCACACCCCCTTTGAATCAGTATATACTTCTTATGACAGTTCGTGTGCATCACATGATATGATTGCAAACGTGACTTTCATTGAAATGAAGCTGCAGCAATGAGAAAAGAAAAGGAAGAAGATTACATTTTAATAACAGAAAAATGACCCACAATGTCTTCAGAATGTATTCAGACCCTTAATGACCTACGGTGGCTTCAGAATGTATTCAGACCCTTAATGACCCACAATGTCTTCAGAATGTATTCAGGCCCCTTAATGACCTACGGTGTCTTCAGAATGTATTCAGGCCCCTTAATGACCTACGGTGGCTTCAGAATGTATTCAGGCCCTTAATGACCTACAGTGGCTTCAGAAAGTATTCAGGCCCTTAATGACCCACAATGTCTTCAGAATGTATTCAGGCCCTTAATGACCCACAATGTCTTCAGAATGTATTCAGGCCCTTAATGACCTACAGTGGCTTCAGAAAGTATTCAGGCCCTTAATGACCCACAATGTCTTCAGAATGTATTCAGGCCCTTAATGACCTACGGTGGCTTCAGAATGTATTCAGGCCCTTAATGACCTACAGTGGCTTCAGAAAGTATTCAGGCCCTTAATGACCCACAATGTCTTCAGAATGTATTCAGGCCCTTAATGACCCACAATGTCTTCAGAATGTATTCAGGCCCTTAATGACCCACAATGTCTTCAGAATGTATTCAGGCCCTTAATGACCCACAATGTCTTCAGAAAGTATTCAGGCCCTTAATGACCCACAATGTCTTCAGAATGTATTCAGGCCCTTAATGACCCACAATGTCTTCAGAATGTATTCAGGCCCTTAATGACATACGGTGGCTTCAGAATGTATTCAGGCCCTTAATGACCTACGGTGTCTTCAGAATGTATTCAGGCCCTTAATGACCTACGGTGGCTTCAGAATGTATTCAGGCCCTTAATGACCTACGGTGGCTTCAGAATGTATTCAGGCCCTTAATGACCTACGGTGTCTTCAGAATGTATTCAGGCCCTTAATGACCCACAATGTCTTCAGAATGTATTCAGGCCCTTAATGACCCACAATGTCTTCAGAATGTATTCAGGCCCTTAATGACCTACGGTGTCTTCAGAATGTATTCAGGCCCTTAATGACCCACAATGTCTTCAGAATGTATTCAGGCCCTTAATGACCTACGGTGGCTTCAGAATGTATTCAGGCCCCTTAATGACATACGGTGGCTTCAGAATGTATTCAGGCCCTTAATGACCTACGGTGGCTTCAGAATGTATTCAGATCACTTGACTTTTTCCACATTTTGTTGTGTTACAACCTGAATTAAACATTTATTAAATTGAGATGTTGTGCCACTGGCCTACACACAATACCCCATAATGTCAAAGTGGAATTATGTTTTTACAAATTAATTAAAAATTAAAACCAGAAATGTCTTGAGTCAATAACTATTCAACCATTTGTTATGGCAAGCCTAAATAAGTTCATGAGTAAAAATATGCTTAACAAGTAACATAATAAGTTGCATGGACTCACTCTGTGCGCAATAATAGTGTTTAACATGATTTTTGAATGACTACCTGATCTGTGTACCCCACACATACAATTATCTGTGAGGTCCTTCAGTCGAACAGTGAATTTCAAACAAAGATTCAACCAAAAAGACCAGAGAGGTTTCCATCGGCTTACAAAGAAAGGCACCGATTGGTAGATGGGTACAAAAAAAGGAGACATTGAATATCCCTTGGACTAAGGTGAAGTTATGAATTACATTTTGGATTGTGTCAATACACCCAGTCACTACAAATATACAGGCATCCTTCCTAACTCAGTTGCCAGAGAGGAAGGAAACCACTCAGGGTTTTCACCATGAGGCCAATAGTGACTTTAAAACAGTTACAGTTTAATGGCTGTGTACAACATTGTAGTTAATCCACTTTACTAACCTAATTGCCAGAGTGAAAAGAAGGAATCCTGTACAAAATAAAAATATTCCAAAACATGCTTCCTGTTTGCAATAAGGCACTAAAGTAAAACTGCTAAAAATGTGGCAAAGAAATGTACTTTATGTTCTGAATACAAAGTGTTATGTTTGGGGCAAATCCAACACAACACATCGTTGAGTACCACTCTTCATATTTTCAAGCATGATGGTGACTGCATCACGTTATGGGTATGCTTGTCATCGGCATGGACAAGGGAGTTTTTTTTTATGATGAAAAGAAACAGAATACAACTAAGCACAGGCAAAATCCTAGAGGAAAACCTGGTTCGGTCTGCTTTCCAACAGACACTGGGAGAGAAATTCACCTTTCAGCAGGACAATAACCTAAAACACAAGGCCAAATATACAATGAAGTTGCTTGTCAAGATGACATTGAATGTTCCTGAGTGGCATAGTTACAGCTTTGACTTAGCTTGACATCTATGGCAAGACTTGAGAATGTCTGTCTAGCAATGATCAACAACCAACTTGACAGAGCTTGAAGAATTTTTAAAATAACAATGTGCAAATATTGTACAGTTAAGGTGTACTTACGAAATCAAGATATATTAGTGTTTTATTTTTCATGTTTTTTTCTTCCACTTTGACATGACAGAGTATTTTGTGTAGTTCATTGACAAAAAATGACAATTAAATCCAGCATAGCAACTGTGGGCTTCAAGCAGAAAAAATGTTTTTAAATGTTTTATTATGTCCAGCTCACAAAGCCCCTGATGTGTGGCCTGAGGCCATTGCCTCTTCCGCCTAATGGTTAGTCCGCAACTGGTGTTGATCTAAACTCTGTTTGGATCTGGGTCTTGATACTCTGGGTAAGGGTCTTGGTCGCATGTAATGGTTTTCGACAAGACCATTGTTTTTGTAGTCTCTGAACTCATTGTGGTCAACACTGAGTATGATGTCTTGACAAGACTTGTCAGAGTTATGTGACTAAGTAGTTGTTAGACAGCACAAAAGTGCCAGGGAACCTTGCTTTTTAAAATATGGAAGCAGGGGGGAGAACATGTCTTATTTTTAGGATGTTTTAAGATAGTTGGCCATCTCTGCTCAATGACATAAACAAACTTGTTTCTCTCATAATATAGTAGTGTCATGCTGTCATTCGTTACACAAAATCCTGCAATATCTTTAGTTACACAGAAACAAATAGCAAAAACACAAAACAACTCAAACCTCTGAAAACCTGTGTTTTGGTGTTTACCCTTTTTCACAATCTCTATATTTCACATCAAGGTCCTTAAAATGAAGCTAAAAGGATGGTAAGTCTGCCTACGAGTGACTTGGTTAGTGGCTAGTGTAGCACTTTTAAAATCCCTTTGAGCAATATTCTATACTGGAGTTGTTCTGGATTCTTTTTCACCCTTTGTGATCAATTAGATGCAGTCAGAATGTTTTACAAAGGATGGCATATGGTGTCCATACTCCCCAACATAACAGGACAAGCTCTAATCAAAGACCTGTGACTGCTAGTTATCTCATTTTGGCTGGAATCTGCCAACAGAGTTGGCCAGAGGGTGGAACAGATAGCTAAATGAAGCACTCCTATTCACGTACACTCTAATGCTTAGAACAATTGCTGGTTGTGTAACCTGCGTGATACAAACAGCAGATTAAGTATCTGTGAAGTTTGGAAGTGGGAATAGAAGGATATTTTAAGAAACAGCAAACCTACTTTGAACTTACAACAAACTCTGTTAAACATAGAAGCTGATGAAACGCGCTGTGCCGTGGAAACAGTGGGCCGTACTAGTCTATGTCGCCTTCTGTGTGCAAATGAATGATACAAGAGAGAGGGCTTACCTTGAGAGACAGAAAGAGATATCAGGACATGGAATTCTACTGCTACTCTTTTGAACTTATTTTTCAGCATTTGCTTTCATTTTCTACATTCCCCACTCCTGGGCCACAGCAGCACCCCCACTGACTCTTCTATATCTTTCTGTTAGTGTTGTTGAGAATGCCAGGCTTCTGACATTGACTACCAATGGGTAATATCCCATTGGTGTCACATTGGATAGTTGGGCCTAGATTTCCATATTTCTCTTGGTGAAGGCCTAATGTTGTGGACAGTGAATAAGAGGAGCGAGATAGAAATCAGATGAGAGCAGAGCAGTGTGAGAAAGTGATCCCAACTGTTAGAGGTCAGTTAGACTGTGTGCCTGAGTGAGTCTGACTGACATCATTAGAAGCATTTAGACATCCATGCCAGCATCTCCATGACAACTCTGTCAAATCAATTAGTTGATGTGCTGTCCACTCACATCCTGGACTCTATTAGTTATTTAGGAGACTCTACCTCCTCCATTATATTGACTTTTACCTTAATTTGTTAACTTGGCCATGGCTGGGCTATTTGGTAAAGTGAGAGGGAGGGAGAGAAATGGACTAACCAAATCAAGTGAAAACATGAACAAGCACGTCTTATTTGGTTATTGTTTTGTATCGGGTTTTGCCTAGCAAGTTCATTTCTCCTGTGACTTTTGATAAAAACGTTTGGTCAAAAGCTTGTTGAACAGAATTACAAAAGATAGTTTGAACAAGGAGACTATTGCTGATTATCTTTCTCTCTCCAGTTGGACTTCCCTTTGCGATCCTCACCCCTCAGCACAATCCCTTCAAAAGGGGTTTCCTCTGTAATGATGAGTCCATCAGATACCCCCTGAAAGAGGACACCATATCCTATCAGTTACTGGGGGGAGTCATGATCCCTTTCACACTGATTGTGGTAAGTCATTACCTCTGCCCTGTTCTCATATATATTCTCCTCAAAATGTCATCAACATATCAGGCATGTGTGTTTTAAAGGTTTGTGGTAAAACTGCAATTATATGACACAATATGTTAACATATTCAATTGACCTCAGTTAAAGATGACTTTCTTGCTGTTACAGATAGTCAGTGGTGAGTGCCTTGGCGTCTATATGAGTCGTGTCAAAACCAAATCGTCCTTGGGGACTAACTACGTGGTGCGCATTTATAAAGCAGTGGCCAGCTTCCTATTCGGGGCTGCTGCTAGCCAATCACTGACGGATATTGCCAAGTACTCGATTGGTCGACTGCGGCCGCACTTCCTGGCTGTGTGTAAGCCTGTGTGGGACCATATCAACTGCAGGGCCGGAGGCTACATCGAGAACTTCACCTGTACCGGGGACAAGGATATGGTAGATGAGGCCAGGTACAGTAAGGGCTTCGAGGGTTATATCTCAAAACCTGGGATACATCCCAAGAGAAGGCATTGCTACAAAATCAAAATGGAAAAACTTTTAACTGGGAAATGCAAGCTCAAAAGGTGTTTGCCATGCTGTAGCTTCCCCTAATCTCTTTTGTCTTTTTGTTTTTACAGACTTTCCTTCTTTTCTGGGCACTCATCTTTTTCTATGTACTGTATGCTGTTCCTTGCAGTAAGTATAGTAGATAATTGTTACATACAGTACTAACAGGGAGGCTACAACAGTTCCTTCGGCCCTGAGCAATAGCTCCCTTTCATGATGTTGATGGTGTCCTTCTTTTCCTCTTGTAGCTGTATGTCCAGGCCAGACTGCAGACAGAGTGGGCCAGGCTCCTCAGACCCACCATACAGTTCTTCCTGATTGCAATGTCCGTCTACGTGGGACTGTCGCGCATCTCTGACTACAAACACCACTGGAGTGACGTACTTACTGGCCTCCTGCAGGGGGCGATAGCCGCAATACTCACGGTGGGTAGCTAGCTGTAGGCTATAATTTAATACAGCAATGAACATGCTACCTACCACCAAGGGCACTAGCATAATTAGGATAAACACATAAAGGAATTAGCAAATAAACCTTTTATTCTCATTCCATTAGAGACAACATCACACACAGTCATGGTTGTATCATGGTCGTTTTCTCAGTTTTTGTCTCCATTGTATAAACAAATCATGTTCTCTGCTCTACCAACACAGGTGTTCAATGCGTCCGACTTCTTCAAGAGGCCTGTTGATCCAGTAGAGATACAAGAGGAGACGTCCGAAACCAGTCTCCAGGACAACCCAGATAATGAGAACCACTATGGAAGCACAAACTGAAGCTTTGGCCACAACATGACTTACTGTAGCAGACAACGCATGGAGGACTGATTGCTAAGCTAAGCTAGCTACCACTACCTGCCATCCGCTACGGAGGACTATGGTTATTTATTTCAATGCATTGCAGTTCATCGGCATTGGCTGTTGTGGTGGTCACTTTGACAGAGCCCTGCAGACAGCTGCTAGCCCTCTCAGTGCCAATGATCTTGCCTAGGCTGTCTCCTTTGGTTGGGTGTGTAGAGCTAATGATCTGTGGATTGGGTTTCTGGTCTTTGCATTAGGCTGCGAGGTCTGAGTTGGTTGGAGCTGTTGTGTTTGCATTGGTTTGAAGCTTTTGTTTGAAATGAATGGAATCCCAGTTGTTACAGTGAGCAGAGTGTCCATGTGTGCAGCAGTGGAGCCTGCTGAGGGGAGAAAGGCTCATTATAATGGCTGGAGTGGTTTTCATGTGTTTGATACCATTCCATCTATTACAATCCATTCCAGCCATTATAATGAGCCATCCTCCCCTCAGCAGGCTCCACTGGTGTGTAGCCAGGCCAATAACAAGTCTTACATCTGTGAACCCTTACTGTCCCAAAGCTTAAATGAAAGCCAGGAGACTTATTGAAATCTGAAATTATGTACTATGCACTGTATATATTTTGTAATACTGCCTTAGCCAGATTGTTGCTGCTACTTGCTCAAAGCTCCCTGCAAACTCCTAACAAATGTGTCCAATAGTAGAAATCATGATGGCAACTACACAAATTCACTTCTTTTTTTTACAGTTTGTTGTGTCTTTTTTGAAGTACTGTTGTAAAACCTGTATCTGTGATCTGAGATAAAGAAAGATGGCATTCCATTTATCTTCTTTGGTACGAGGAAAAGTGCTGTGTCTGAGACACATTTTGTAAACTGTAGAAATATGTGCATTGTTTTTGTGAGATCATCAGAGACAGAAACTAGCCATACAGAAAGGCCAAACCCATACCTGTCAAATAGCCTGGGTAGGCTGCTTTTTGTTATTTCTTCAACCTTTAATTAACCAGGATGTCCCATTGACATAAAGGGTCTCTTTTTGAAATGAGAGTTAAGTGGGGCCTCTGGGCCGCAGATGCTCAGGAGGGAAGGCAGGGTGAGTTCTGAACACAAGGAACATATTCCCAATGACTGCTCAAAAGCCACAATACAGACTAGAGGCGTAGGCTACTCACCGCAAGTCTGGAAATATTTGTGTTCTGTCTCTGTTGTTCATCCCATTTCCCAATGTGGGTGTGTCCTCACCTGTCAGCCACACACATATAAACTATGGGCATGCAAATGAGAACAAAATCACATTCAAATCAAACACATTCTTATGTAACTTGCACCATAATTCACCTTAGTCCTTTAACTAACATCTGCTGTCGGTGCTTAGTTGCTGTCCGGTAAAAATGTGTTTTACCTAAATTACCGCGCAAGCAGTGAGGTACTACCATTTTTACTGTCTGTAGAAGCTATAGGCTTTCAGTATGGCCTGCTCTCTGCGATTATTACCTGTTGAGTACTCAGAGAAGGACAGTATAGTATGGTTTGGATAACAGCACGATCACCTGCTAGGGATCTATTTGAACAATGTCTTCATGCCATGTCTAATTACAGAGCGTTATAAGGTTGAGCGAATTCTGCTTTAGGGCTCTCCTCTTCCCTGTACATGACTTTCATGTCCCATTACTTTTCCTGGCCCTGTGATCTGACCAGGAAACACTCTGGGCCCTAATGGAGGGTTTTCTCCATTGTGATTTTGGTCTGAAAAGAGATCACTTTTATTTTGTGTGACAGGAGGAGCCATTTGGTTCCTTCCAGCCTACCAGGCACGTTCTATTCCTCTGTCAATCAATATTTGATGTTCTAAAGGACAGCCTCTCACCAAAGTAGAGCTTAATACTACAGATTAATGGGGGACCTGTCCAGAGAATGACAATTTACAAAGAGATGATTTTAATAATATTGAAAGGATATTATTAGATTTTTCTGATTCAATGTTGTCATGAGACTACAAAGGGAAATATACTGCATACAAAATCGAAGATATTGAATAGAAGGAAACGTCATGTTCATCGTGTGATATTCATGTGAAATGATCACATGACAAATAAATGTATGTTCATGTGGCTTTTGCATTTGGAAACTGACTATAAAAGCTGGTATAGTTTAGTTGATTTAATAGAAGGTCAAAACAGCTCATGCCTCGGTGCATGTCTGAGAAAGATCTAGGATAAAATACAACACTGCTACATCTCTCTAGAAGATGAACCAGTTAAGTTTGAAGTGTTCCATGTGTTTATTTTATTTTATTTTATTTCACCTTTATTTAACCAGGTAGGCTAGTTGAGAACAAGTTCTCATTTGCAACTGCGACCTGGCCAAGATAAAGCATAGCAGTATGAGCAGACAACACAGAGTTACACATGGAGTAAACAATTAACAAGTCAATAACACAGTAGAAAACAAAGGGGGAGTCTATATACAATGTGTGCAAAAGGCATGAGGTAGGCGAATAATTACAATTTTGCAGATTAACACTGGAGTGATAAATGGTCAGATGGTCATGTACAGGTAGAGATATTGGTGTGCAAAAGAGCAGAAAAATAAATAAATAAAAACAGTATGGGGATGAGGTAGGTGAAAATGGGTGGGCTATTTACCAATAGACTATGTACAGCTGCAGCGATCGGTTAGCTGCTCAGATAGCAGATGTTTGAAGTTGGTGAGGGAGATAAAAGTCTCCAACTTCAGCGATTTTTGCAATTCGTTCCAGTCACAGGCAGCAGAGTACTGGAACGAAAGGCGGCCAAATGAGGTGTTGGCTTTATACATGGTATAACATATTAATTACATGGTTAATAAAGTATGTGTGAAATGTGCAAAGTGGTATAAATATGCTGTTTTTAATACCATAAACATAAGCCTACTGTCTGTCTGGACTAATTGAAATTCCAGATGCAGGGTACTAAATGCAAAAAAACATACATTTCCACTGTCTTTTTGCATTTTATGTTGGACTCACTCATGGTAAATTGTGATTAGATTTTTTTATATATATACCCAGCATCACCTTAGTACGAAATGCAACAATGTCTGACACTGGGATGCCTCTTTTGGTTTTTCCTTTGTCACACGTTGTTCTGACCCGGATAATAGTGGTACACACGGCTGGGAACGAGACTATTTTGACCCAGACAATAGTCCTCTTTGACAGAAGCCCCATTCAAACTGTCACATGTTGCTCTCTCCCTCTTGCCAAGCAATGAGTGATGCTTTGGGTGATGCATTCTACAACTGAAGTGTTCAAATGAATCAACTAGGTACATTTTCTAAAATGCAAAACTTAATGTTTAGAACAGTTTGAGTGCAAAAGTAAAAAATAAAATACCAGACATTTCTCATGTTTATATAGATGATATTTATATAGATGATATTTATATAGATGATGTTTATATAGATGATATTTATATAGATGATATTTATATAGATGATATTTATATAGATGATGTTTATATAGATGATATTTATATAGATGATATTTATATAGATGATATTGCCTGCACTCCTGAAGTGAAGTCAACCAGAAGACCAACTACATGTTGATACAACAGTAGCTAAGATGGGGAGAAGTATGTCCATAATAAAGCTCTGTTCTGCGTTAACAACACCATCAACAAGGCAAGTCCTACAGGCCCTAGTTTCTACCTTCTTAACAGCACCATCAACAAGGCAGGTCCTACAGGCCCTAGTTTCTACCTTCTTAACAGCACTATCAACAAGGCAGGTCCTACAGGCCCTAGTTTCTACCTTCTTAACAGCACTATCAACAAGGCAGGTCCTACAGGCCCTAGTTTCTACCTTCTTAACAGCACTATCAACAAGGCAGGTCCTACAGGCCCTAGTTTCTACCTTCTTAACAGCACCATCAACAAGGCAGGTCCGACAAGCCACCAGAGGTCTCTTCACAATCCCCAAGTCCAGAACAGACCATGGGAGACGCACAGTACTACATAGAGACATGATTACATGGAACTCTATTCCACATCAGGATACTGATTTAAGCAGTAGAATCAGATTGAAAAAAGAAGCTAGTGTGGATCCCTAATAAATACAAATACAAAATTACCACTTAGTCTGGCTACCGGTCTTTTTAGCTAACATTCCACTCCTGTCATTTTAAATGACATTTTGACATTTTGAAATGACATTTTAAATGACAGGAGTGGAATGTTAGCTAAAAAGACCGGTAGCCAGACTAAGTGGTAATTTTGTATTTGTATTTATTAGGGATCCCCACTAGCTGCTTTTTTCAATGGCAAGGAGTGGAATGTTAGCCAGGCTAACTCCTACCCTCTGGTGGATAAAAGTAGCATTGCAGTAGGTGGTTACAGAGAGGCAAATGGATGACGTTAGCAAAGGATTTGACAGATTCCATGTTCAAGAGTAAAACTTCATCTTATTCAAAACATTTGGAATGCAAGGTCAAATAAGAGTAATACAGTTCTCACAATGTGCCGACTAGGACTTGCCATGTTGAATGAATCAAAACGAAAGCAGAGCCGTATTGGTCCAGACTAATGTTCAAAGAGCTGTACTAGATCTGGGAAACGTGATAGCAAGAGTTTTACAATAAATGTGGATACCTTTACTTCCATTGTATCAAACAAGTAACACCCACCATTCCTGCTTTACAGAAATGTTTACACATGAGCCCTGACAGGAACTACCCAATAGACATTGCAGCAGTGGTATTTAACCCTCGTGTGGTGTTCGGGTCTGTGGGACCCACTTTCAATGTTTACTCAAAGAAAAATGATACAATGAATGAGACTCATTGGCCTTGGCTCATTTTCTGTGAATAACATGTAAAATAACACATTTCCATTGAGTGTACACTGTGCACCCCCCTACACATTTATATTACATATGTGGTATTCGGGTCCGCTGGACCCGAGGGTAATAAAAGTGTGGAAAAGTGTGTCTGTAGGTGAAAACAAGTAAAAATTAAACAAAAACGTTTGCTACATGCCTTCACTCTGTCTTCCTCCTCCCTGGGCCTGCTGTTTCAACATAACACCAAGAACATGTCTGTCTCCCTGCCTGTCTGCCTGTATGCCGCTTTTCTCGCACTCTTTACCCTTTGTAGTGTGTGAAACTACACAATGACTTGCAGGAACCTGCACAATGTTACTACAATACATTATTTCAATACATTATTTGGATACATTGTAAAAAATTCAATATTTTCCCGCAACCTACCCCAGCCAGGTGCAAATTGGGGGAGGGACACAGCTAATAAATAGCTTTGCATGTGTGGCTCCTTACCACAATCAGTCAGTATGGCAAAAATAATCTCTACTCTTGCAGAGAGAGAAGCTAGTGTGGAAGGAGCGTCTTCCACTTTGGAGGTGAATAATTTTCCAAAAAGAGTCTGACAGTGAATTGGAAGAAGAGGATGAGATTGACCCTCAGCCAGACCCAGGACCAGCCCATCAGCAGCCCTGCGCCCAACAGTACTGTTGATGAGCAGCTTATGCCATTTATGGGTCGCTGCCCCTTCAGGCAGTACATACTGTCTAAACCCACAAAATATGAAATCAAGAACTGGGCTGCCTGTGATGCTGGTTCATCATATGCGTGGAACTTGCAAGTGTATACGGGGAAGCCAGATGGAGGAGCCCCTGAGAAGAACCAAGGGATACGGGTTATTCTGGACGTGACACAGGGACTCCGTGGTCACATCACCTGCAATAACTTTTTCACTTCACATAAGCTGGGACAGAAGCTCAAGAGGAAGCTGACGATGGTAGGAACAGTACAAAAAAGCAAGCCAGAACTCGCACCTCAGCTGATGAATACACGGAAGAGGCCTATCGATTCCTCTAAGTTTGTGTTCATGGCCGACATATCCCTAGCGTCCTACGTGCCAAAGAAAGGCAAAAATGTGGTACTCATGAGTACGCTGCATAGGGATGGGAGAATCTGTGGCCAGGAGCATCAAAAAACAGAAATCATAATGGATTACAATGCCACAAAAGGAGGGGTGGAAAATGTAGACGAGCTGGTGACTGGCTACAGCTGCAGAAGTAGAACCCTACGCTGGCCTCTTGTGATATTCAACATCTTGACATACGACACGTTTGTCATCTGGATGGCGTTGAACCCATATTGGAACAGAGGGAAGCTCCAGAGGGGGCTTTTTCAAGGGGCTGGGCAAGGCATTGGTAAGACCTCAAATCCAGAGGAAGCAACATATCCCAAGGACCCCAGCTTCCGCAGCCATCGTGAGGATGCTGGTGCCCCATCCGCCCAACCTACAGAAGCAACAACTCCAATACCGGAAGTATGTGCGTGTGTCTGACTCTCCTACATTGGCCTGCTGTAACTACGTGAGTTCAGGAATGTTACTAACATCTCACTAAGTGTTTTCAGATTGGAGCCGGTAGCAACAAGAAGCGCTGCGATGTGTGTGGACCCAAAGACAGAAAGACACAGTACACATGCAGCAAGTGAAAGAAATAGATTTGCAACAGTTAAATTCTGTCCCTCATGTGTGTAGACCAGCCTTAATGCATTTTCAATGGGGCTCATTTAATAGCTCCATAAAATACTATGTAAAATTTGTCCTTCCAATTTGTTCAGTTCAAAGCAATAAACACATGAAAACCTAATTTCATTTATATTTGTTCAAGATAAACATGATTTATTCCACCCATGTCTTACTTATAATACATTGGTTTACAAAAACAAATAGTGCTATTGATAGATGTGATCTAGCAGATGTGAATGGCTAATATTAACCATGTAAGGGATTGTCCATTTTGCTGTAATTGATAGGTCAACATTAAGTAATTACATAAATTGTTATGCTGTATTGTTTTAAAAACCATAATGTTTTTGGTCCAGACCTGCTAACATTGGGTGAATAATAAAAACATGACCACACACACAAGGGTTCAAACCCATAGATTTATTTCAATCAATTTTGAAATGCGCCATGTTTGACTGAATGTGCTGCATTTTTCACGAGGTGCAAGAATGACAATTCATGTCCTGTTAAATCAATATATTTTGAGACCACCCTGTTTTTGTTCTGACAAGATGAAAGTGAAATTCATGAACGAAGTTAAGATACTGTATTTAGGGTAGTTTTAGTATATTAAGACCAAGTGGGTGAAACATCACTGCAACAGAACAGAATGCAGGGATTCTCCTTTATTTCTCACATGATCATTTATACCCTTCCAAGTAAAAAAATCTGCTGGACCTGCACACCCTACCATAAAGTCACATTTTACCACAGCTCTCCAGGGTTGTAAAATTTTATTTATTCTTTGGAGAAATCTGTACATGGAGGTACTGGCCAACATGGAGGTTCAGGACAACGGGGGCCAAGACAGGTAGCAAGCACACTGAAGGACCAGGAGCAGTTTCACACATTATTCAAAGCTGGAGAGGAAGGTCAACACAATCTCCTTCAGTTTGGCATCAGCTGTAGGTGAGATCATGCCATCAGTCCTGGAAAGAAACAAGGGTGTCCCATCAGTTCAGATGAAGTGTATATCAACACATGTTACCATTTTAACATTAACCACTGTTGACTTATAACTCAGATCATTGTGGTAGTCCCATGTGTGTTACCTGATTGTGGTGAGCAGGTCCTGGTGTTGGCTGAGGACGTGCCCAAGGAAGGCCTTCTCAAACCTGGTGATCTTGGAAGGGTCCATCTTGTCCAAGTGACCTCTGACACCGGCGTAGATGACGGTCACCTGCTCCTCAATGGCCATTGGGCCTATGGGAAGGAAAGAAACCCATTTAAATAAAAATTGTGGGCCTTGCGGACAACAAAAATATCAAACTTTTAGCATACAGGTGGCGACACTCACAGTACTGTCCCTGCTTAAGCAGCTCGGTGAGACGGACGCCCCTGTTGAGCAGCTGCTGGGTGGCAGCGTCCAGGTCGGAGCCAAACTGGGCGAAAGCAGCGACCTCACGGTACTGGGCCAGCTCCAGCTTCATGGTACCAGCCACCTACACAGAAAGGACCAATTACATCATGGATTTAGGAGACCGATTCAAGTGAAAGAAAATATATACTGTGGGCTAACTGATGAACTGCAAGGAAGTTGATCCGCATTTATCCAAAGACAGTCTCCTTCAGAACCACAGTTCGTACCTGCTTCATGGCCTTGGTCTGGGCAGCTGATCCAACTCTGGACACAGACAGACCCACGTTGATGGCTGGGCGGATACCTTTGTAGAACAACTCAGTCTCCAAGAAGATCTGCCGGGGAGAGAGCACACCTCTTGTTTAGGGATTACATTAATCTTTGACATGTGGACGGACTTAATTTCCAGTCAACATCACACCCACCTGTCCATCAGTGATTGAGATGACGTTGGTGGGGATGTAAGCAGACACGTCTCCGGCCTGGGTCTCAATGACGGGCAGAGCGGTCAGGGAGCCGCCGCCAAAGTTGTCGTGCATCTTGGCGGCTCTCTCCAGCAGACGGGAGTGCAGGTAGAACACATCACCGGGGTATGCCTCACGACCGGGGGGACGACGCAGCAGCAGGGACATCTGACGGTAGGCTACAGCCTGGAGAGTAGGGAGGGGAGAGAATACAGCTGTTGAACATGGATGAAGTCACTGTGCGAGCCCAGCTCATTATTTTTTCCCTCCATGAAGTAGCATCACACTCAAGACTCCACTCAGCCCCAACTTCACCCTTCTCACCTGCTTGGATAAATCATCATAGATGATGAGGCCATGCTTGCCATTGTCCCTGAAGAACTCTCCCATGGAGCAGCCTGAGTAGGGGGCCAAGTACTGCAGGGGAGCAGCATCAGAGGCTGTAGCAGAAACCACAATGGTGTACTTCATAGCATCAGCATCAGTCAACCTCTTCACCAGCTGCGCCACAGTGGATCTCTTCTGGCCAATGGCAACGTAGATACAGTACAGCTTCTTCTTCTCATCTTTGCCTTCGTTGAAACGTCGCTGGTTGATGATGGTGTCAATGGCAATAGCGGTTTTGCTGTTAGATTGGAAAAGGAATTTGTATTAGATTACTTTGCTGGTATACTTGTGCTCTGGAGCGTCTGGGGAATCAAATCTGAAAAGACGCAGCAGTAGAATGGAAACTCTCATATGATGGCTAATAATTACAGCAATTATGAAGGCATGGTTTCTAAGTAGAATGAAAGGCAGTAGCAATTGGTTGAAATTAGAAGTCGGATTAATTAGGGCCCATTTCAAGTTTACATAATCTGTTTTTGGACGCCGATTATGGCCGATTACATTGCATTCCACAAGGAAACCGCGTGGCAGGCTGACCACCTGTTACACGAGTGCAGCACAGCAGTAAGGGAAGTTGCTAGCTAGCATTAAACTTATCTTATAAAAAACAATCTTCACATAATCACTAGTTAACCTAGTAATATCGTCAACCATGTGTAGTTAACTAGCTTATCCTGCATTGCATATAATCAATGCGGTGCCTGATAATTTATCATCGAATTACAGCCTACTTCGCCAAACGAGGGATGATGTAACAAAAGCACAATCGTTGCACGAAATGTACCTAACCATAAACATCAATGCTTTCCTTAAAATCAATACACAGAAGTATATTTTTTAAACCTGCATATTTAGTTAAGAAATTCATGCTAGTAGGCAATATTAACTAGGGAAATTGTGTCACTTCTCTTTCTTTCATTGCAAGCAGAGTCAAGGTACATGCAACAGTTTGGGCAGCCTGGCTCATTACGAACTAATTCGCCAGAATTGTACATAATTATGACTAACATTGAAGGTTGTGCAACGTAACAATATTTATACTTAGCGTTGCCGCCCGTTCAATTAAATACGGAACGGTTCCGTATTTCACTGAAAGAATAAACATTTAGTTTTCGAAATGAGTTCCCGAATTTGACCATATTAATGACCAACGGCTCGTATTTCTGAGTTTTTATATTATAATTGGGTCTATGATTTGATAGAGCAGTCTGTTTAAGCGGAGGTAGGCAGCAGCAGGCTCGTAAGCATTCACTTTCCTGCGTTTGCCAGCAGCTCTTAGCAATGCTTGCTTCACAGCGCTGTTTTTGACTTTAAACCTATCAACTACTGAGATTAGGCTTCAACCGATCGCTGCCTGCACCGTCCAACATCACTACTCTGGATGGTTCTGTCTTAGGTATTTGTAGTTGTCCACATATTCTAGGTGTCTGGTTAGACTGTAAACTCTCCTTCCAGACTCACATAAAACATCTCCAATCCAAAGTTAAATCTAGAATTGGCTTCCTATTTCACAACAAAGCATCCTTCACTCATGCTGCCAAACATACCCTCGTAAAACTGACTATCCTACCGATCCTCAACTTCGGCGACGTCATTTACAAAATAGCCTCCAATACCCTACTCAATAAATTGGATGCAGTCTATCACAGTGCAATCCGTTTTGTCTCCAAAGCCCCATATAATATCCACCACTGCGACCTGTGGGCTCTTGTTGGCTGGCCCTCGCTTCATACTTGTCGCCAAACCCACTGGCTCCAGGTCATCTACAAGACCCTGCTAGGTAAAGTCCCCCTTTATCTCACCTCGCTGGTCACCATAGCAGCACCCACCCGTAGCACGCGCTCCAGCAGGTATATCTCTCTGGTCACCCCCAAAACCAATTCTTCCTTTGGCAGCCTCACCTTCCAGTTCTCTGCTGCCAATGACTGGTACGAACTGCAAAAATCTCTGAAACTGGAAACACTTCTCTCCCTCACTAGCTTTAAGCACCAGCTGTCAGAGCAGCTCACAGATTACTGTACATAGCCCATCTATAATTTTGCCCAAACTACCCCTTTCCCTACTGTATTTATTTATTTATTTAGCTCCTTTGCACCCCATTATTTATCTCCAGTTTGCACATTCTTTCACTGCAAATCTACCATTCCAGTGTTTTACTTGCTATATTGTATTTACTTCGCCACCATGGCCATTTTTTACCTTTACCTCCCTTATCTCACCTCATTTACTCACATTGTATATAGACTCATTTTTCTACTGTATTATTGACTGTGTTTGTTTTACTCCATGTGTAACTGTGTTGTTGTTCGTGTCGAACTGCTTTGCTTTATCTTGGCCAGAACTTGTTCGCAACTTGCCTACCTGGTTAAATAAAAAAAATTCACATACCTTTGACTATTGGATGTTCTAATAGGCACTGTTGCATCAAAAAACAGAACACTCAAAACATGAGCACAATGGCAGCTCTTCCTTTAAAGAACTCCAGGCCTCAAAGAGGGCAGATAACCCAAAAACACAGGTGGAACTAAAAAAATTGAGCCAGGATTTCTGGAGGGACTACTTTTACATGCGCACCTGGCAGATAAGCATGGGTATAAAATGTTTGGGCTTAGCTTTGCTTGGGTCCTCAACATACAAACAGCTCATTGTTCAACCCTAAAGACTCAACTGGTATGTAATGTTTGGAATTATTTATTATGTTGCATCCAGTGCTTAGCACAATTTACATGTTTAACTCTGGTAAGAGTGGTGACTTTTTTTGATATTTTCTGACTGCAGAAGTAATTGCTTGAAGTGCTAGATTAAATTGTTTAAATGTTTACTTTATTCAAAGCCATGCTGTGTTGCTGTGTCATGCATTGTGTGTAAAATAATGCATGTTTATTCTCTGTTTAAGGTTATTAAACTATTCCCTATTCCTCTGTCATTCAACTACTCTATTCAACAAATCAACTGTTTCAACATATTCAACAAATGGCATCAACCATAATAAAACATTAGAAAGGAATGCAGTTGTCCCTTTGCATCCTTCACGTGTTGAGCAAGCCGTTTTCGAGTTTGGGCAGAGCTGAAATAATTATAACACCTAGACAACTTGACAGGCACTATAGTATTGCCAGCCTAATCACAGGAGTTAATAGGCTTGAAGTCATAAACAGCGCTGTGCTTCAAGCATTGCAAATAGATGCTGGCAAACGCAGGAAAGTGCTGTTTGAATGAATGCTTACGAGCCTGCTGCTGCCTACCACCACTTAGTCAGACTGCTCTATATTATAATGAAGTCTTTGATTTTAAACACACAAATACAAGCCATAGGTCGTTAATATGGTCAAATCCGGAAATCATCATTTCGAAAACGCAACGTTTATTCTTTCAGTGAAATACGGAACTGTTCAGTATTTTATTGAACGGGTGGCATCCATAAGACTAAATATTGCATTTACATTGCACAACCTTCAATGTTAAGTCATAATTATGGAAAATTAATTAGGTTATTTGTTAGGAAAAAATGGTCTTCACAGTTTAACGAGTCAGGCGGCCCAAACGGCTGCATATACCTCGACTCTGCATGCAATGAACGCAAGAGAAGTGACAATTTCCTGCTAACATGAATTTCATTTAACTAAATGTGCAGGTTTAAAAAAATATATTTACTTGTGTATTGATTTTAAGAAAGGCATTGATGTTTATGGTTGGGTACATTGGTGCAAAAACAGTGCATTGTACACGCATGCGCTTGTTAAATCACCCGTTTGGCGAAGTAGGTTGTGATTCGATGATAAATGAACAGGCACCACATTGATTATATGCAACGCAGGACAAGCTAGTTAAACTAGTAATATCAACCATGTGTATTTAACTAGTGATTATGTTAAGATGTTTTTTTATAAGATAAGTTTAATGCTAGCTAGCAACTTACCTTGGCTCCTTGCTGCACTTGCATAACAGGTAGCCAGCCTGCCACGCAGTCCCCTCGGAGTGCAATCGGCATCCAAAAATGCAGATTACCGATTGTTATGAAAACTTAAAATCGTCCCTGATTTATCGGCCATGCCAATTAATCAGACGACCTCTATGCTCAATCCCCAGTTAGCCCTACTAAAGGAATAGAGGTATTTTCTAAGATGGCATCTGGCCATCTGTTTACCCAGTCTGCCGGTCACCGATGATCAGCTCACGCTGGCCACGCCCAATGGGCACCAGGCTGTCCACGGCCTTGATGCCAGTCTGCATCGGTTCCTTCACAGAGATACGGGGGATGATGCCAGGGGCCTTCAGACCCACACGCCTACGGATGCTAGACCCAAGAGGACCCTGAGGGACAGGGTAGGGTTAATGCCATTCTGATCAGACCTGATATGCCCAGGCTGTAGTCAACCTCTAATCACAACCCAAGGACTCGGCCTAGATCCGAAAGGATCAGACAGGAGATCCTGTTTCTTATGTGGTGTTCAAGGGGTTGGAGTATAAAAATACATTCCGATTTCGCATTCATTCTCAATGTACAAAAGTCCTATTCTAATAACTAGAAATTAACATCACTATTTTTTACAAATCTGCCCTCACCTTTCCATCGATGGCATTGCCCAATGCATCCACCACGCGACCCAGCAACTCTTCACCAACTGGCACGTCCACGATGGCACCAGTCCTCTTCACGATGTCACCCTCTTTGATCAGCTTGTCATTACCGAACACCACGACACCAACATTGTCAGGCTCCAAGTTCAGAGACATACCCTAAAAAAGAGGATAGAAGACAATGGTAAAATTATGAAGACGACAGTGGTTAGATTGAACAGAAGCTCTTTCAATGCAACATGGTTCAGTTAAATTCATAAACGGTCTAGATCAGCACCTTTAGCCCAGAGGAGAACTCCACCATCTCCTCAGCCTGAACATTCCTGAGACCGTACACTCTGGCAATACCATCACCGATGGAGAGCACACGGCCAGTCTCCTCCAGATCAGCACTTGTGTCAGCCCCCAGGATCTTCTCCTCCAAGATTGAGGACACCTCAGCCGTGCCTGGGAGACAACCCACTCATCAAAATATTGACTCACCTTGACAGTCAACATAACTTCTCATTTTTGTTAGTATAATATAGCCATAGAGGAATCCCTTTTATATGTTTGTACAGGGAGAAATAGCAACAATTGATAGTGACTGGTTAGGAGCTGAATGTGACAAAAAAAAATACCCATCCCAAACAGATGTTTCCAAAAGATCAGAGCCTAGACTATTTTACAAGGCATTGTGTCGCACTGCACCTTTAAGTGTACATCCTGATGGCCCCTGCTCATTCAAATAGGTACTTGTGGCAAAACAGGATTTCTGACCTAAATAGTAAGTGTCATTAACTAAAGGTCATTCGTTGAGTCAATCATTCGCTTTACGCACCAGTCTTTGCAGCAAGACATGGTCTGTGTGTATGAAGGTGATTCACTCCTACACTGGCGGCGGCAACATTCTTGGACACCTAGAATAAATGCAAGCATGGTCAGTTATTGTTCAAGACAAGTGCTATTGTACTGATGCAATGGGAAATAAATTGTACTATGTATATTGGAATCGCTAGCTGCGTTACAATGAACTGAAATCAAAACATATGCCCCAAGGCATTAGCCCAAGGGTTGTTAGTTAGCTAGGTTGTCCACAAGATGTCCTCTCTTTTGACAGCTGGCTATGCCAGTTAAACCACCATTACAAAAACATTTTTCAAAACAAGTAACTAAACTAGTTAATTATAATTATATGAACTTGTTCTGTGCAAGGCGGAGCATTCTGTATGTAAAAGACCCTGACCTTCACAGAACTTAGCTAACTAACGGATAGCATGCTAAACTAACGTTACATAGCTAGCACAGCCATTTTACGGGACCGTAGTGTAGTTGAAGGGAAAAAACGAAATGAAATGTGCAATGAATGAGTTACACAAACAGCAATGTAACGTTATAAAATAAATATCAAGACAGCAGGTCGAGTGGCATGAGATGCCTTGCTGGGTCATGACGTTCTAGACAAGCGTGTGAAGGTGGAGGCCTGTAAAGGCCTACCCTTCATACACCCACTACATTGACATTTTAATTCGTGCAATTCAAATGGTCTTACATTCAACAACCAAATCAATACTCACAAATCCAGCCCGTCTGGGCAGGCTTCTGGCCAGAGCCGCTGCAACTCGCACGGATAACATCTCTAACGGGAGAATGTGACTTGTCCTCCACCACCTGCAAAGACGAGCTAGTTTTACTTAGAGGGTGTCCTATGTATGCGAATGACCTGGGGGGGGCATCGGCTTCGTTCTTCTTCATTTTATGTCATCCGTGATGACAGCCTGTCATTTCAAATCGTTACTGCCATCTACTGTAGCGGAGTTCACGTTTCAACTGCTATGTATGAGTGGTACAATAGCGCCCACTAGCGATCATAAAGGGCCTGACATGTTTGGGGGGGGATTCGACACAACCTAGAGGCCATGTGTGGTACTGAATATTTCCTAAACGTGAAAATACCGATCCATCGACGCTTTGTCAACGAAGCAGTTGCCTGTCAGCTCAGTGCTAGAACTGCTTGAATGTAGGTTGGAACGGACCATCTGCATGGGCTATATCTCTCATCAACCCAGCGGCAAGACAAGGATCCAAGAATGGTTTTAGTGCATGTCGGATATCTGGTTCTTCCTGTATTTGGCTCAGTAAGAAATAGAGGTATTTATATATATTTATCAATTACGTGTGCCCTGTTAATCTTAATATCGCTAAAGCTGCTCGCTAACCTGGTCGAAAATCTCTTTTAGGATCCATTCCAACAAGCGACTGTGTTGTTGTTTTAGCTAGTTGGCTACCAAACAGCTGTTCCATTCTATATAAAGCGAATGATGGCTAACTAGGACAAAACAGTATGTTTGCCATACAAGACTTATGTTCTCATTCGTTACATTTTATTAACAATTGCACGACCATATTACACATTTTGGTAGTATGGGTCTGATCGTATATATAAAAAAACATATAGCCTTTTCGGGTAGCTATTGACAGCTAACTAACGTTAGCTATCTAATTGTTAAATGGACGCGCGTTGACCGATGCTATTTCGCTAACGCTAGCTACCCTTTTAAACGTTAAGCTATTTTTGGACATGATATTGTAGGAAGTCAGCTATATTTCAATACATATAAGCACAGCCGTTGAAATGAATGGCAGTGGTGAAATGTCAGAGGAATGCGTGAAACACGTTCAAACTTGTTTGAAGGTTAGTTAGCTGGTTACAAAGTGCTAGCTCGGTCGGTCTGTTTGTAGGGAGAATGTTATTTAATCCCAGGATGTCATTTGAAGATCATCTTTACTGCTTGCCAAGAGGATTTTATGACTAATTCAATTAGCTAGCTAGTTAAAGAATGTTTGCTATATCGCAACTACTAGCTAACAAACAGGCTAAATTGTCATATTTTAAAATGTCAGGAAGAGCTTTAAACACGTAACGTTAGCTAATTTAGCTAGCTATGTAGGTTGTTTTTCCAATCTGGTCTGAGCGTTTCGTATTCTGTATTTGCAGTAAATCCGATACATATTTAGTATGATATGTTATGTATTTTATGCAAACATCTATGTTATGAATTATAGCTAACGTTAGCTCGGCCAGGAGTTAGGTTAGCTAACATGCTAAGTAGTTGCAGAGTAGCTAAAATTCTAGTTGGCTGTGATGAGATTCGAGCTCACGGTATACGCCCACCTGACCAACCAACCAACAAACTTTCGTTTTTATTTAAGTAATCGTATGTCTTATTTAACTAAACGTAATATATAATACTAATTTAAGTGTCCCGGATGTACCTTGTTTACCTTTACTATGTAATGTCTCGTCTATGAGACCAGGCTGATCCACCAGTTGATTTTAGACAGTAATTCCCCATTGATTCAGTATCAAAACATACTTAAGCAATAAGGCACGAGGGTGTGTGGTATATGGTCAATATACCACGGCTAAGTTGCTGTTCATAACCGTGACGCAATGCGGAGTGCCCGGATACGGCCCTTAGCCGTGGTATATTGGCCATTTACCACAAACCCCCGAGGTACCTTTTGCTATTATAAACTGGTTACCAAAGTAATTAGAGCAGTATCAATAAATATTTTGTCATATACGTTGTATATGGTCTGATATACCACGGCTATCAGCATTCAGGGCGTGAACCACCCAGTTTATGAAGTTGCATAAACCGTCTAGGCTACAGTGTAGCATATTAAGTTCATGCAGTGGCATCAATTATTTCACATTGTGCTTTTATTTCTGTTCTTATTTCCTGTTTCATAGTTTCGAGGCTGGCTCTACATTCTGCATTTATCAGATCTTTGTCGTCCCTCCCATTGTGTAGCTAATGATCATCTGCTGCTGTGTGGTGTGGCGTGGCCTGGCCTCTGCCTATTCTCTGCATTTAGCTGTATTGAATCCCTTCTTCATTTCCTCTTTCCATCAGAAGACGACATTGGTGTATATATAACAACAACAAAAATGTATCATTCAACCATAGAGTATATGTGGAAAAACTAAAACAAATAGCTAACACCTATATAATAACTTTTTGTCTTTGTCAAGTTGTTGTAGATTTAACACATTTTTAGCTCTTAAAGAGAATCAAATGTATGTCATTGTGTACCTCCCATTCAGTCTTGATTATGACAACAGCCTATTGTAAATCCCTGTAAAGTGGATACATTTTGCATGGATTCTATTTCTGCACTGCTTTACTGAACACCAGAATTTGGCAAATTTTCTTTATTTTTTCCCCATGGAAAATGCATTGTACAAAGGTAGCTAAGTAATAGTATCTTTTGCTCCAATTGGCATTATTTTTACATGTACAATTACATGTAAAGCTTATGCATTGTCATATTTCATTGAATATGATCACACACACAATTATAATTATCCTCGTGGTCGTCTGAGTGATTTCAAAATAGACAACACATCAACATTTTATAAATACTGGTACACTTCACCTGTTCCCAACAACCTGTCATAACCGCCTCCATTTGTGTAACCCTTTTGTTCCTCTTGAAAATGAATATCTTTGAAACATTGAATTATCAGGCCTTTTGCTCACTAAAGCCAAAACCAAATCGTAATGCTAAAAGTGTAGATGCTCTCACTGGTTGTTCACTTCCCAATGAGCCTCCCCACTAACAAAAGTACAAAATGCTATCCATTTCACAGGGATGCTTATCTCCTGCACTGCTACAGTGAATCTTCTAGTAGAGTAATAACGTATTTTATTGTTTGGTTGTGGTCTCTCTTTACCTTTTTGTTCTGGTAATGGTACTTTCAATGCATGGTCACATTATGATTCATATGATTTAGTTTTTTTTTACATTGAATAGTAAATTCCAATGTAATCTTTCTGTAGTAAAGATGTACCCTACTGTGCTGTAGCCAACCACATCTGCTCATTAGATGCTGCTTCTGTTCTTATTAACCCTATATGGAGCATGGTGGGCCTTGCCTTCAGTCAATGTTGTTTATTTTTGTTGCATGGTGTTTATATTATCATTATTACAAAAACACAAATTCCACAAACTAATATTTTTCAATAAAGAATATAGTATTTTTCCTAACCTTCAGTGTGCTTCTTGCTGATTTCCATTTATTGTCTTTAGCCCTCCCCTTGTCCCTACCTTCCCCCTTCCACCCCACCCACCTCTCCCGCTGTGACAAAGATAGACAATTTCAATGCTTTTATCATCACAAGGCCTGAATGAGTCTGTCCCCTGTCATTCATGGTGATTGTACCACTGAGACAATTGAAAGTGCAGTGTGCCACAGTTGAACCTTGGATCAAATTATTTAACCATTGTGATTAGTGACTGGTTAGGAGCTGAATGTGAGACAAAATAACCCACCCCATTCAGATGTTTCTGAAAGATCACAGAGCCTTGACTATTTCACAAGGCATTTTGTAGCACTGCACCTTCAAGTCTACTCCAACTTAATGACCCAAATGCAATGTAGACTTTGCCTTTTTCTCAATTGTAGGGCTTTCACCTGTTTTCATCTGAATGTGTTATCCACTCTACCACCAACACTCGCATGTTCTTCGTGTTAGAAAAGGTGAAGGTGACTTTCACAAAGGCCTGTACATAGATCCGTCCCACAATGTTTGTGCTAGGCTGCGTATAGCTCAGTGGATAGATTCAGTTTACATTTGTTTGATGTTCTTATTCCAGGACTTCTCATGCTGCCCGAGTCCAAAATGCATTTACCGCAATGGAAATGTCACTGACTACGAAACATCATCCTATAAATTGTGTTCTCCCCTTTCAAACATATTTTGTCATATTGCCATCAATGTCACAATGCAGCCTAGGCCACCTTCATACTAATTGCAAACCATTCCCATTACTATCAATTATCAATGTTATTTCCATTAGAATTGTCAGCCCTATATAGTATGGAGACAGTGTACTGAAACTGTAGTGCACTGTACTAGTCTCTGATTCAACAGCAGCCTGTTCTCTTCAGCTGCCAAATAGCTGTGGTTAGAAGAGGGGAAAGTACTGTCAAGCTATTTCCTCTGCACCAACAAATCTACGCATGGGGAAAAGTTTGGGTAGCAGTGTGTGTCAGTGAGAGTAAGATACAGGCCTAGGCAGTATTTTAATTGATTTCTTGAAGGAGATCGACACATGTTGTAGGCTTTATGTGGCCTTGACTCGTGCTCATAGATATTACACATCTTGGCATTTGCTGTTAGATATTTCTGGGTAGTAATGTATAAACAGACACATCATTGATGTTGTGCTATATAATGTTACCCACAGTTCAGCAAGGGAAACAGTTATCAGAAAAAGGACACACTCACAGCAATGCTATCACATTGTTAAAATCCTCAGTGATTTATAAAGAATGAACCGTTTGTGTCATAAAAAAATAAACATCTTAGGAATAGATGTTATGCCTTTTGTCCCACTGTGGATCAATGATGTCATTCATGTGAATGTCACACTGTAGATCTTGAAGTTGGAGAACATTTCTGGCAGCACTTCTATCAAAGGGATTCAAGGTCATTCAGATATGTTACCGGTACCCCTAGATTTTAAAACTAGATTAATTTGAAAAGCACTCTGTTACACAATTTAAATGCACACTCCTGGGCACGCACAATGCCGAAGAGTCAGATGTCCAGAGGTGAGAATCCAACCAGAAGGTCACATGATGCCATAATAGACCATGTTTGGAAGTATTAACATTTTCCATGCAGGTTTGAATGTGTTACTTCACCATATCTCCCTATCCCCTGATGTAAGTTTCACCATAGGTAAGAGTTAGGGCTTTTGTAAAGATCCTCCTACAGAAACACAATTACATCACACAAACACACACTCCATGTCACATACACAATAAATTCTAACCTACCGTTTCTCTCTCAGGTGTCTGACTCCCTCTCATTGTTTCCACAGGATCCCACTTTAACCGGCAGCAGCAGCATAGCCATGCTACCTCTTGCCGGCACTTCCAGCTAGGCCCCCAGGCCCAGCTGCCCATTGACTTCCCAATGCCCCACCCAGGTCAGCCCCAGTCGGGCATCAACCCCCACCTGGCTCCCCCTAGCCATCAGCATTCTCCCCAGCTCCACCCGCCCCTCAACCCCCTACCCCCCACACCCCAGTTCCAGGACATTTCTGCCCCCCCTTTCCTACCTCAGGCCTTACACCAGCAGTACCTCCTCCAGCAGCAGATCCTAGAGACCCAGCACCGGCGCATCATGCCACCTTCCAGGTATGGGGACCTGGTTTCTGGCTAAGCACGGCATTCCCATAGTAACTTGGGTACCTCCATAAGCTATAGAAAAGTCAAGGTTTGTATTAACAACTACAGTATATTTGAGGGGTAGTTCAGTTTGGCATGTGTTTTCACACCTCAAAAGTGCTTTAAAGTTGAGTCGAAATTTCCATTGGATCTGTAGATCCACACAACATATGGCATGGAATATGATGTGCACAGAAACCTTTTTTGGTTGTCCTGTCAGCAGACACCAGCCCCACAGACTGCGGCCGGGTTACGAGTTTGCTCCCGCCCTCCACATCCCCCCACAGCCTGCGGCCCAGCAGCCTCGCTACCTGGCTGAAGGCACAGACTGGTAAGACGCCAGCTTGCACTCATACAATAATGTGGCTTCATTGTTAAAGGGATACTTTGGGATTTTGGCAAATATGCCCTTTATCTACTTCCCAAGAGTCAGATGAACTTGTGGATACCATTTGTATACCATTTATGTCCAGTACGAAGGAAGTTAGAGGTAGCATTCTAGCAGATGCCCATAGACTTCCAGTCATTGTGTTAACTCTAGTTAGCATTGGCTAGCAAAACTAGCTCTAACTTCCTTCATACTGGACACAGTCCAGTAAAAATGGCATCCACGAGTGCATCTTACTCCGGGGAAGTTGACAAAATACTGAGGTATCCATTTAAGTCTCAAACATTACTCCTGGACTGTGGATAATCTTAATTTTCTAATTTGAGTCACCTGTTCCCACAGGCATGATGGATTATTTGTCACATGCGCCGAATACAACAGGTGTAGACCTTACAGTGAAATGCTGACTTTACAAGCCCTTAACCAACAATACAGTTTTAAGAAAAATAACTGTTAAGTAAAAAATAAAGAGCAGCAGTAAAATTACAGTAGCAAGGCTATATACAGGGGCTACCAGTACAGAGTCAATGTGTGGGTCAGTCGACGTAAATTGAGGTAATATGTACATGTTGGTAGAGTTAAAGTGACTATAGGTAGATAATAAACAGAGAGTAGCAGCAGCGTAAAAGAGGGGGAGGGGAGGGGGACAATGCAAATAGTCTGGGTAGCCCTTTGATTAGCTGTTCAGGAGTCTTATGGCTTGGAGGTAGAAGCTGTTCAGAAGCCTCTTGGAGGCAGGCCACTCGATTTCGTCTCTGCGTTATATTGGCATCGAACATGTCACCCTCCCTAGGAGAGGGGGTGAACTTGATAATTTATTGTTAAAACGAGAGGCTGCCTGGATTTTTAACTTAAAGACCCTTGCTCCCTTCGGTATCAAAGTAGACTTTGATCTGAAGCCATTCTTGTGATTATTGTGACTTTGCCATTGTAATTGTTTGTAAGCTTGTGTAGTCTAAAATGAATTTATGCTATCCATTTATTGTTTGTATGCTGTTCTTTGTATGCCATTTTAATATTTGATAATTAACCAATGATATTAGGCCACTCTTGGCCATGATTACAGACACCTGTGTCTTTTGACACTATATAAATGAGTCATCCCGCAGCGTTTGTGATCAAACCCTGATGAAGACAGCTTGGCTGTCAAATTTTTTTGCATCTGAGCTCCTAGAGTGTGCGGCTCTTTTTTATTTTCAAGAAGCCTTTTAGACCTAGACTTGGCTCTCCGGTACCGCTTGCCGTGCGGTAGCAGAGAGAACAGTCTATGACTAGGGTGGCTGGAGTCTTTGATGATTTTTAGGGCCTTCCTCTGACACCGCCTAGTATAGAGGTCCTGGATGGCAGGAAGCTTGGCCCGAGTGATGTACTGGGCCATACGCACTACCCTCCGTAGGGAATCCAAGGACAATCAATGTTAATGATTTTTGTTGGGTCTGTGTTTAACTGGTTTCTCTCTTATCTCTCCTCCTCTGTTGTGTGTTTGGTAAGGGATTTGAGTGTGGACGCGGGGCTCCCTCCTCCTCAGTACCACGTCCGCCCACTGCCCCAGCACTACCATCACTACCTGACATCTCCCAGGATGCATCACTTCCCCAGGAACAATGCCTCCACCCAAGTGGTGAGATCATCACAACTCTTTTTGCCATAATATTTAAATGAACAGAATGTACATTTACAATTAAAGCGATGTTCAATGATCTGTGCAATCATGGCATCCATATTTGTTGTACCATATTTGTTGTAGTCTTTGATTTGGTCTTTACACCATAGATCATTGTAGAGACTGGGTTTAGGGATGGCTGGCATCTGTATGAAATTCAAAGATATTTTCTCAGAGTTGAGGAGAATGTATCCAGATTACTCCCTTACTGTCTCTCTGTATGTTCTCTCTAGGTTGTCCATGAGATCAGAAACTACCCGTATCCTCAGTTACACCTGCTGGCTCTGCAGGGCCTCAACCCCTCCCGCCACGCATCAGCTGTGAGAGAGAGCTATGAGGTACTGTTATCCCAGTCACACGGCTAACTCCAGTCAACCCAGTCACACTCTCACCCCGACACACACACACACACACACACTCTGGTAATCACACGGCTGTCCTCACGCCTCTGTCCCTGTCGCCTCTGTCCCTGCCTCCAATGCTGTAGACAGCCTCATGTGGAACTGCTCTTCTCTACGAGTTCTGTTTTCCAGATGCTTCTGAATTGAAAACCTATTGTTTTATTTTGCTTTGTTCATTTGTTGTTTTTATCGGACTGAAATAAGAGCCAGTATTAATGAAGTGTCTTGAGGTAGAGACAAATGCTTGTTCCAGATGTTTAACAGTCTTTCCACATGTGTTGCCTGTAGGAGCTACTGCAGCTGGAGGACAGGTTGGGCAGTGTGAACCGAGGGGCTGTCCAGACCACTATTGAAAGGTTTACCTACCCTCACAAATACAAGAAGGTAAGAATATGACCTCAGGTCGTGTCTGTAACGGATGTACTGAGGCAGAACATTGAATAAAGCACAATAGAACAGAATGACACGGACGAACACTGCCGTCTCATTTTAGGTCATTGTTAGCCAAAAATCTCTCCAAGGAATCCTGTCTCCTTGCAGTCCAAATGGACTTGTTATTTACACAACAGTCAGATGGTTTGGAGTGTACCCAATTTAAGACCACAGATGACTCCTCTTGCAGTTGAAAGGACAAATTATTATAAAGCTGTGTGAGTCTTGTGAGAATTATTTGAATATACTGAAGGAATCATAGGCATGCATGACATTTTAGTGATTCATTGAGACTGGAACCTGAAGCACAGTTTTTAATTGTGTCAGCAGTATTTGCAGTAGATATAAGGGAGATGGTATTAAACTGGGTTTGTCATTGCATACCTAGTCATGTATCTGAACTACAATATGTGGACTTCAAGCATCTTTCTCTTTTCATGTGAACTATCAAAACTTAGCGAATGAAATTTAGTTAAATTTGAAAATATGCATATTGCTTTTTGTAATTCATTTTTTTGAATATTTTATTTTCCAGAGGATACCTCAGGACCTGAAGCTTGGGCTGGTGGATGAGGAACTGGATACAGATGAGAAGTGTACCATCTGTCTATCAATGCTGGAGGATGGAGAGGATGTCAGGTGGGTCTAGTCACAATGCTAATGACAATGTTATTGTCATGGTAATTTTGGTGCCAAAACAGACTACAGTTTGCAGATCTCTGTATCTATGGTAATTCATATTAACACTCTTCATCCTCTTCCTCCACCACCAGGAGATTACCCTGCATGCACCTCTTCCACCAGGCGTGTGTGGACCAGTGGCTGGCCACCAGTAGGAAATGCCCCATATGCAGGGTGGACATTGAGACCCAGCTGGCACCAGACAGCTGATGTCTCCTTTCCCTGCCCCCATCTTGTAAAACCCCACCTCATCCCTAGGGGAGCTCTGCCAAACGTCCCCCTTCCCATCTGCATCACATATGAGCCTGCCTTCTGAGCCAGCTGAGGAAGACAATGAGCGGGAGGGGAGGTGAGAGGGATTAAAAAAGCACACTGATCCAAACAATAGAGAAACAAAAGAGGCCGATGGATGGATGAAGAAGAGAGGCAGAAGGGTGCCAGAATGTATGGACAGATTTGCAGGGCGATGAGTCTCCATCAGGGTTTTGCACCGTAGCATTAGCTTCTCCATACACTCAGAGATGAGATCCTCCATTAAACCACCTAGCGAGCGTGTGTGTTGTGTTGTTGGGTTTGTATATGTGTACTGGTCTCACTCCCTCTTGATGAAACCCAAAATACTGAGCTCTAACTACAGCACATCTGTGCGAAACATGACAAGAAATGAAATCAGCAGTGGGATGTTTCTTGAAATGAGCTTCTGTGGCCTAATACATATGGTGTTATGGAGTGTAGTAGTCTTGTTATTGATCACCAGTATTTAACAGGGTGACAGTGTGGTGTAGCAAGCAAAAATCCCACTTTAAGAAATAAGGTGGGAAAAAATACAAAATGGGGAAATAGTCTTCTTTAAAAGAGGGTAATAGGCATACAGGCAGCCTTTAGGCAATGAGGAAGTGCTAGCTATGTACAAAGGCCAATCAATAGGTGGATTTCCAGTACAGTAGATCTCTGCTATCACAGTGGATGCTAGAGATGCTAACCAGGCATGGCTTCAGTGGTTTGTATTGTGCTGTATTGGGGCCTCTATACTCTAGAACTGAGGCCCCAGATATGCATGCTGTATGGCAGGCTTGGGCTGTCTTGTGATTGTGGAGCAATAGGAAGTCTGTGCAGGATGACGTTTATTGTCATGAGTCTTGTCCTGGAGGCAGAACTCCGCTAGACGGAACAGCTGCAAAGTCAGAATTGGCTACATTGTAAAAATTCATTAAAACAATTTTAGGTTAGGGTTAGCAGTGTGGTTAGGTTTAAAATAATTTATATGACTTTGTGGCTGTGCCAGCTAGTGACCACTCTGCAGAGCGGCCTCCAGAACAAGATTCATACCGGGGGAAAAACGGAAAAGTCTGCAGTATCTCATGGTCCCCCATGATGGTAGTCATATGGTATTGCTAGAGGAACTGTAAACTGTTCAGTGATGGAAGCTGTTTTCCCTATATCGTGCATGAATCATGTTGGTGTAGTTCACTTGAAAGAGGGTAAAGGGAGAAAAAGCCATTTATTTTAAAATACCAAACAATTATTCTTAGTATTTATATTTATTTGATTTGTTATTAGTCCTTTCTTCATTTCAGTTTTCTTTCTAACAATTTGTTTTGAGCACTCATGCTAATTTGGACATTGGACCAAGTCCTTGTCCATGTCTTACCATTTTGAACAAATGGCTGCAATGCTGCAGAAAACATTTAGTGTTGCAATAATCTAGCTTGTTTTGCTAATGCACTATGGCGTTGTCTGAAATAGATTTGGTGGTGTTTGGTCTCCTTGTTCTAGCTTAGCTTGTGTTCGGTTACATGTATCTTCATGCTTCCTTGTGTTCTCTTGGTGGTTGACTTGACTGTGTGTTGTGTTTTTTGCTTCCCTTTGTACAATCCCTTCCATCCAAACAAACTACAGACAGACAAGGAGGGTTGCTACTTCACATAGGAGGCTCTGAGTTGAAATGCCTTAAGTATTTCACAATCATTTGGAGTGGCATATTTCATGTATTTTCTCTCATGATTCCGTAATTGAATAGATCTATTTATCTAGAATTAACACAAGATGTTGGGGGGAATACCTCATTATGCATAGGTTGGTGGGGATGCTTTTCATGCAAGTTGTGTTTTTCAGAAGAAGAATTGTCATTTGGAAGGGTGACAAGGTGTAACGGGCTCTGTCTATAGCCAACGTGGTGCTGTTGATCTTCATTCCATTCCATTCAATTTAGAAGATTCCCACACTCTGCTTTAATCTAGTGAACAGACTGACCAGGTGCAAATGTTTCAGCATGTAAACCTCGGTCATTGCACTCCTAGCATGGCTAAACCCCTTCACTGGCATAGAGGAAATATGATACTTTTATTTTTCATATTTATCCCGGATCATTACCACTTTCACAGTTTGTTTGACCTCGGTTGTATATGTCACCATATTATATCTGGATATTGGGTGTCTCCATTCAGAGCATACGTTCCTCTGTCCAGCTATGTTAACTCTTCCCATATGAATTAATAACTGCATTATTAGGTACTTTGTATTGCTGGCAAATGCTGTGTTTGTGTGGTTAGGTTAGGAAGGTGGCTAACATGATAAACTTGAGCTATTGATCTTGTGTTTTTCTGGTGTGATACTCTAGGTAGTAGTTTTACACCTGGGTATAATAAGCCAACCACCTGTTTTCTGTGTGCTTTTTCTTAATAATAACAATGTATTCATCTTACATATATCTCATTGGAATGAAGCTGACTGGTCTTATTTTAATTTTTCCTGCTGTCACTGTCTTTATCCCATGTCTACTTCCTGGTCAGGTCACATGGTCTGGAAAAAACTCCTGGCCTTACGGTTGTCACTAGTTACCACAGCCACAAAGTCCAAACGGCTTTATAATAAAAATGTATGAAAACAAAAATTATATTTTTGGTATTAATTTAAGGTTTGGCATAAGGTTAGCAGTGTGGACCGGGTAAAGTTTAGAATCACATTTTAAAAGATCAATTTTAGAAACAGGAAAAAGTCTCTGCACACTTCCAGTCAGATGCAAATTTATTTTAATTTTAGCTGAACTTTCGGTCAGTCGACCATCATCAGGACATGAGAAATTGTAGAAGTAGACAGAGTTTTTATGACTTTGGATGTGGTAAATAGTGACAACCTGGCCTTACCTTTGTCCTGTATAGTATAATAACTCAAGCTGGTGAAGGGGAATGAACAGTAGAATCCTAAAGCACAAGCTTTCTAATGCATGTCCTCCTCAGGTTTTCATATGTGCACATGGGTGAAGCTGGAGACGTGTTTAATATGAGGCTGTACCTTCTTGAATATTACAGATATGTTTCTTTGCTGCTGATAAACTGTTGTTTAAACTAACCTGCCAGTGATTTAAAGGGAAGTGGCCATCTTTGTACAACACACTGCTGTTTTGCTGTAACTGCGCAATGTGTTATGAGCTGGAGTATTTTATAGACACTAGAAGTATTTACCAATAATATGAAAAGCAATAGCTACATTTTAATGAAGAATAACATGGATCAGTGAATGTTGTGGAAAATCTTTAGGTTCACTTTTGATGGATTTTGTACTGTATTTATTACTAATGAGGATGCAAAAACTTGCATAGCTTAACCCAAACTGTTCTGTCTCCTGTTTTATTTATTGTCTGATTGTATATGATCTTTTTCTATGTGTTTTTCAAATAAACTCCCTAAAATGCTGAAAAGACCTGTTTTAAGGATTATTTCATTTTTCAAAAAATGTATTTACCTAGAGAGTTTTCATCTTTATTTTTCATAGCTGTCTACATACCACGATAGACGAGGCTGGTAGTAATACTGCACTAAATGAGCTGTATTCTGCCATAAGCAAACAGGAAAAAGGTCATCCAGAGGCGGCGCTCCTAGTGGCCGGGGACTTTAATGCAGGGAAACTTAAATCAGTTTTACCTCATTTCTTTTTTCTTTCTTTATTTTCACCCCTTTTTTCTCCCCAATTTCATGGTATCCAATTGGTTGTAGTTACAGTCTTGTCTCATCGCTGCAACTCCCGTACGGACTCGGGAGAGGCGAAGGTCGAGATCCATGCGTCCTCCAAAACACAACCCAACCAAGCCGCACTGCTTCTTGACAACGCCCATCCAACCCGGAAGCCAGCTGCACCAATGTATCGGAGTAAACACCGAGGAGTACAACACATCAGTCACTGGCTTTATCAATAAGTGCATCGAGGACCTCGTCCCCACATTGACTGTATGTACATACCGCAACCAGAAACCATGGATTACAGGCAACATTCAGACTGAGCTAAAGGGTAGAGCTGCTGTTTTCAAGGAGCGGGGGGGGAGCAGACAATTGTTGTTCAATAGTAAACGGTCTGAGTGGTACCCCAATGGGAATAAACTGGTTGATTCAACATTGTTTCCACATCACTTCACCCCAACATTGAATCAACTTGTAAAACTAATTGGATTAGCAAAAAGTCATCAATGTTAGGGCATTTTGTCTTTTTTTTGTCCAACTTTTAACCTAAATCCAATGACATGGTGAATTTTGGGAGGGATTTCATGTTGAATTCACGTTAGTTGACAAACAAATGTAAATCAAAACGAGGCATTGAACTGACAACTGTGCCCAGTGGGACATTTTCATTCATATAACATCTTTGGTCATGTCATCACTAGCCTACATCAGGGTCAGAGGTTAACTCATTGGTCTTGTCACTGAAGTCCAGGATGTAGTTGTTGGCGCAGGCCAGCTCTCTCATGATCGGCCCGTCGTCGACATGCTTGGCCAGCCAGGGGTCACATGGGAAACGGAAATTCTGGACCATGGTCTCATCTATCACATTGATGTACTCCAGGTGCCAACATGGGGCAGGACCTGAGAAAAACACAGGTTAGAATGGATTATGTTCTTGCCTCTATACCAATCAGCTACTTCAATACTTAGTTTTGTTTTCCCTTGCTGGAAATCCTGTGTACAGAACTGCAGTTGCGAATAAATCAATCAATGAAAAGTGAGAAAGATCCTCCTGTGTCCTGTCTCAGTCCATTTAGCCACTGTTACACCATCATCATCACCGTTAGTGATGAAACTAAATGGCATAGCATATGAAAACCCGCTCCTTACCCTTGTTGTCGTGCCACACGCGGATCTTGGACTACTCTCCCAAGATGAGGATGTCTGGGAAGCGGAACACATATTTCGACTTTCACTCAAACTTGTATCTGCTACCGCCCTCCTTCAGTGCCAGCGTACCAGTGTCCCTGTAATTCCCAAATACTATCTGGAACAAGTTGGCATCTGTGCCTGTGCCTAGAACAAAGGTGGATAGGGAAGATTAAAGGTAGGATGATGTCGGTGGTTCTCTCCACTTCTCCACCAATAGGACAAACATACCACCAAATTATTATTATCTCATCTAGCACCGCTGCCAGCTCACAGATCTTAGTCCTTTTGGGCCCTTTGGTTTTCGACAGCCAGTTCTCATAGGTAAACACAGACACTCGGGCTCCCGAGTGACGCAGCAGTCTAAGGCACTGCATCTCAGTGCAAGAGGTGTCACTACAGTCCCTGGTTCCGTGGTCTCTCATCCGGCCGTGATTGGGAGTCCCATAGGGAGGTGCACAATTGGCCCAATGTCGTTCGGATTTGACTGGGGTAGGCTGTCATTGTAAATAAGAATTTGTTCTTAACTGACTTGTCTGGTTTATAGCCTCGCTACTGTATATAGCCTGTCTTTTTACTGTTGTTTTATTTCTTTACTTACCTATTGTTCACCTAAAAACATTTTTTGCACTAATGGTTAGAGCCTGTAAGTAAGCATTTCACTGTAAGCTCTACACCTGTTGTATTCGGCGCACGTGACAAATAAACTTTGATTTGATTTGATTTGAAGGAGCATCACAAGCACAAGTACGTGGACAAACTGAAAGCTCCTCTCAGTAATATAGTGGTATTTAGTGTGTAACAAACTCACCTTCCGGATGATGTTTGTATCTAGTATGTTGAACAGTCTGTGATGAGACCATTGCCTCTGTCCTTGGCCAACCAGCACTTACACTGGAAGATGTACTTGATGCCTTCTGTCTGCACGACAACCGACAGCTCATCCACCAACCAGCAGCTCTACGTGGGAGAGAAAAAGAGACAGAGTGAGAGGTAGACTACCACAAAAGCTCTACTTCCTCTCTGGCAAAAGTCTAAACGGGATCCTTGGGACGTCCCAACTCTGACATCACCCCATTGAAGTAAGGGTTAAGGTTAGGGTAAGGGTAGGGGTTAGGGTGTAGGGTAGGGACGTTTCAAGGATTCCGGATAGCACTAACCGAGTTGTTGTGGCGGATACGGATCTTAAACACCTGGCCGAGATCTACCACCTCGATGGAGAACTTATTCACCAGGGCGAGACAAATAGAAAAGGGACCCATGTAGTGAAGTAAAATCAACCTGACTGCTCTCAATCACTATGATGGACTGAGAGAGGCTTTAGGGAATTCAGAAACAGACACACTTTGCATTAATTAGTTAACCTTTTGAAATTACACGGTTTTAGCAATACTGTACTGTCTTTGGTTTTAGTATTCAATGAAATGACACGGTAAACTACATGGTATCTTTGCAACTTAATGTAAAGTGTGACCAAATAATAACACACATACTCTTTCAAACTTTTTGCTGTTGCTCTGACTTGCTGAGTTTGCATTCACTAACCTGCATTCACTAACCTCTAAACAGCCACTAACCTCATAAACAATTATTACCACTGGGTTGTCACCTGACCAGAAGAGAAAGCCCATGTGAAAATCGAGAACATGCCAGAAAATTCTGTCACTCTGCCATTGCTTTGGTAAACACATTGAGGGATGAGGCTGGAGAAATGTCCAGTAACCACTCTCAAATTGATAGACAGAGCTAAGGATGCAGGGACTAACCATCCATGATATAAACATTATAGTTTTAATGTTTTGAGACTATACAGTGTTTGTTTACAATTACTTTGTTTACAAACAATGGACTAAAACAAGCTTATATTTTGGGTTCTGATGACATTTAAGTTATAATAAGGTATATAATTAATATAATCAACAGGTATATAATTTATTTATTTTGACTCCCTTGTGACATGACTCCCTGATGACCATTAAAAAACATTGGCCTAGCGTCGTCCGGGTTACGGAGGGCTTGGTCGGTAGGGGTGTCCTTGTCTCATCGCGCACCAGCGACTCCTGTGGCGGGCTGGGCGCAGTGTACGCTAACCAAGGTGGCCAGGTGCACGGTGTTTCCTCCGGCGCATTGGTGCGGCTGGCTTCTGGGTTGGATGTGCGCTGTGTTAAGAAGCAGTGCGGCTTGGTTGGGTTGTGTATCAGAGGACGCATGACTTTCAACCTTCGTCTCTCCCGAGCCCGTACGGGAGTTGTAGCGATGAGACAAGATAGTAGCTACTACAACAATTGAAATTGGGGAGAAAAAGGGGTCAAATTATAAAAATAAAAAAACATTACCTCCTAAATATTTCCATCAACTTCCATGTAGTCATGATGAAAGTCCTGAAACAGATGCATGAAGACAGAAGTTAACAAACGCTAGGCACAAGCATGGGAGAAGAAAATTATACTGTAATTATACTCCTCCTTTTTCTGGACAGAGTTGTGGCAGTGGCCTCGACAGGCGCTGTTCCTCTCTCGAGGCTAAGTTGGCAGCTGGCATGAATGCTGATTGGCTAAAAGCCATGGTATATTTAAGCAATAAGGTACGACGGGTGTGGAATATGGCCAATATTCCACGGCTAAGGGCTGTTCTTCTGCACGGCGCAACGCGGAGTTCCTGGATACAGCCCTTAGCCGTGGTATATTGGCCATATACAGTTGAAGTCAGAAGTTTACAAACACTTAGGTTGGAGTCGTTAAAACTCGTTTTTCAACCACTCCACAAATTTCTTGTTGACAAACTGTAGTTTTGGCAAGACGGTATGGACATATACTTTGTGCAATTTTTCCAACAATTGTTTACAGACAGATTATTTCACCTATAATTCACTGTATCACAATTCCAGTGGGTCAGAAGTTTACATGCACTAAGTTGGCTGTGTCTTTAAACAGCTTGGAAAATTCCAGAAAATTATGTCATGGCTTTAGAAGCGTCTGATAGGCTAATTGACATCATTTGAGTCAATTGGAGGTGTACCTGTGAATGTATTTCAAGGCCTACCTTCAAACTCAGTGCCTCTTTGCTTGACATCATGGGAAAATTAAAAGAAATCAGCCAAGACCTCAGAAAAAAATTGGAGACCCTCCACAAGTCTGGTTCATCCTTGGGAGCAATTTCCAAAGGCCTGAAGGTACCACGTTCATCTGTATAAACAATAGTATGCAAGTATAAGCACCTTGGGACCACGTAGCCATCATATCGCTCAGGAAGGAGATGAGTTCTGTCTCCTGGAGATGAACGTACTTTGGTGTGAAAAGTGCAAATCAATCCCAGAACAACAGCAAAGGACCTTGTGAACATGCTGGAGGAAACCGGTACAAAAGTATCTATATCCACAGTAAAACGAGTCCTATATCGACATAACCTAAAAGGCCACTCAGCAAGGAAGAAGCTGCTGCTCCAAAACCACCATAAAAAAGCCAGACTACGGTTTGCAACTGCACATGGGGACAAAGATCATACTTTTTGGAGTAATGTCCTCTGATCTGATGAAACAAATATAGAACTGTTTGGCCATAATGAACAATGTTATGTTTGGAGGAAAAAGGGGGAGGCTTGCAAGCCAAAGAACACCATCCCAATCGTGAAGCACAGGGGTGGCAGCATCATGTTGTGGGGGGCTGCTTTGCTGCAGGAGGGACTGGTGCACTTCACAAAATAGATGCCATCATTAGCAAGGAAAATTATGTGGATATATTGAAGCAACATCTCAAGACATCAGTCAGGAAGTTAAAGTTTGGTCACAAATGGTTCTTCCAAATGGACAATGACACCAAGCATAAGTCAAGGTATAGGAGTGGCCATCACAAAGCCCTGACCTGAATCCCATAGCAAATTTGTGGACTTCAACTGTACAACAAACCCCTGAGGTGTAATTAGAGCCATAAACATCTGTTTTGTCAAACCCGTGGTATACGGTCTGATACCACAGCTTTCAGCCAATCAGCATTCAGGGCTCCAACCACACAGACCTGTACCACGGGTATGACCAAACATATGTTTTTACTGCTCTAATTATGTTGGTAACCAGTTTATAATACAATACAACTTGTATACCAGAATATGCTACTTACATTTAAACATACAGTATTAATTTAGTGACTTCAATTGCTAGTGAAAGGAACAAATATTATCTGCTCTTGTGTCGCTACAGCATACCAGTTTGCTGCACCGGAATAAGTACGGACTGAATTTACTGCAACTCAATACCCTTTTCCGTCCTCTATCGTGTCTACTTCGGCAAGAAGATGGTAAGCGCGGATGCAGTGTAACATGAAAATCTGAAATCATCCTCTTTAATTAACGTTCTCATTTGATCAACTACATGTTTGTTGTGAAAATGAAAGCATTGAATTATGGCAGACCTCAGCATTTCATGGTGTTAGTTTCATAATCGCTACAAACCCGATTAATAAACTGTAACGTAGCAAACACTTAACGTTAGCTACTGTATGTCGCAGACGCTCAAAGTAGATGGGTATCTTCCAAATAATTTTCAATCTGCATCTCAAATTGACTGCTATTATTTGTCCCCATAAAGGAAACGATTTTGACAATAGCATTCATTAGTATGTCCATGTCATCCTACAAAACAAGGAAAGTAGCTAGTTTTCTCAGGTGGAACCAGCTAGCATCATTCAACATTAGCCTGTTAACGTTAGCATGTAGTTAACGTATACAGCCATCTTATGTGATGTATTGTTTAAAATGAACTGTAAATTCTAATTGGTCACCATAAATGTGTTTTCACCTGTGTCACAGACGAAGGGAACGTCATCATTTGGTAAACGTCGCAACAAGACGCATGCCCTGTGTCGTCGGTGCGGCTCCAAGGCATACCACCTTCAAAAGTCCTCTTGCGGAAAGTGTGGCTACCCCGAAAAGCGCAAGAGAAAGTGTGAGTGGCTCGTGCTGTTGGCTTGGCAGATAGTTTAGTCAAATTTGATCAGTCAGTGCAGTCCATTCATGTTATCAATAGGGACCATCAGTGACACTAGCTAGATGGATGGATGCTGCAGGTCAATTTACCAGAGCTTAACCTGTCAAAAGTTTCCAGTGACGTCAAACAAGCTGAAAAATTCCAGATGTCCTCACGTGCAATAGTGACTTTTTGCACTTCCAGACTTCTGTTTTGTGGGGGTTTGGTCAAGCTGACCATGTTGTCACACTGATGTATGTGTCTGTACAGCGGTTTTGCTCTTCATTGATTCTATAACACGCTCATCCTTACACTTTTGCAGATAACTGGAGTGCCAAGGCCAAGAGACGCAACACCACCGGTTCTGGCCGTATCAGACACCTGAGGGTTGTCTACCGCAGATTCAGGTGAGTCCAACATCCTCCCTGCAATGAATTTCAGGGCTGATTTTCATAATACATCAGGTGCAAACAGAAGACGTTTCCTCGGAATATAAAGATTAGCTTTTATTTAGGCAGGAGTATGTACCTCCATTTTTCCAAAGTTAGCTTTTTTTTTTGTCTGTTGAATGTGAAATTGGTATCATTTTTAACTGCAGAGAAGCACCTAATTTGCCCCCTTAATCTGACCTGCGGAATCAGTTGAGACGAATCTTGTCTGTCCTTAATTGGCCCAATGTAACCAATATGATATCGCTTGCTAGTTTTGCCAAGGTGGTTTAGGTGGCTCTGCACAGATGCTTTTCAGTGCTGGGTTGAACCCTCTTAGTTTTGTTGATGTTGAGATATGATCATCTTACAATACACCAGGAAGGAAGGTGATGTTGGTTTTATTTGGAGTTGGTGACTGTTAAACTACTCATGAAATGTGTTTTTCTGCGTTATAAATGGTGTCACTGCCATGATTTGACAAGTGCCCATTGCTGTGAGTGACTGAAGTGCTTGCTGACTAATCATTTTACCTTTGATATCGTGAATGCCAAATTGGAATGCTTATTTAATGCAGTGCATTCAGAAAGTATTCAGACCCCTTGACATTTCCTACATTTTGTTGCAGCTAGGGATGCACCGATATGACTTTTTTTGGCCGATACCGATAATAAATATTTTCCTTGCCAAATAAAAAGATATCGATAACAGATATTTTACATTTTAGTGGTCATTTAAAGCATTCTAGTACAGTTAAATAGTTAACACACACACACACACACACACATGGATGCAGCAGTCTAAGGCACTGCGTCTCGGTGCAGGAGGCGTCACTACAGACCAAGGTTTGAATCCAGGCTGTATCACATCCGGTCATGATTTGGTGTCCCATAGGGCAGCGCACAATTGGCCCAGCATCATCCGGGTTAGGGGAGGGTTTGGCTGGGGTAGGCAGTCATTGTAAAATAACAATTTGTTCTGTAACTGACTTGCTTAGTCAACATTTTTTTTTACACATGATACCCCACAATGACAGGTAAATAAGGAATCTGTTTTTTTCACTAAGTATTTGAGACCCTTAGCTATGAGGCTCGACATTGAGCTCAGGTGCTTCCTGTTTCAATTGATCATCCTTGATATGTTTCTACAACTTGATTGGCGCCCACCTGTGGAAAATTCAATTTATGATGATTTATAAAGGCACAAACTTGTCTATCTATATAAGGTCCCTCAGTTGACAGTGCATGTCAGAGCAAAAACCAAGCCATCAGGTTGAAGGAATTGACCGTAGGGCTCCGGGACAGGATTGTGTCGAGGCACAGATCTGGGGAAGGTTACCAAAAAAAATTCTTTAGCATTTAAGGTCCCCAAGAACAGTGTCCTCCATCATTCTTAACTGGAAGAAGTTTGGAACCACCAAGACCCTTCGTAGAGCTGGCTGCCAGGCCAAATTGAACAATCCGGGTAGAAGGGTCTTGGTCAGGGAGCAAAGTACAGAGAGATCCTTGATGAAAACCTGCTCCAGAGTGCTCAGGACCTCAGAATGGGGTGAAGGTTCACCTTCCAACAGAACAACGATCCTAAGCACACAGCCAAGACAACGCAGGAGTGGCTTCATGACAAGAATATCCTTGCGTGGTCCAGCCAGAGCCCGGACTTGAACCCGATCTAACATCTCTGGAGAGACCTGAAAATAGCTGTACAGCGATGCTCCCCATCAGCAGAGAAGAATGGGAGAAACACTCCAAATACAGGTGTACCAAGCTTGAAGCATCATACCCAAGAAGACTCGGGGCTATAATTGCTGCCAAAGGTGCTTCAACAAAGTACTGAGTAAAGGGTCTGAATACTTATGTAAATGTGATATTTTATTTTTGATTTTTTTTTGCAAAAAATTCTTAACATGTTTTTGCTTTGTCATTATATTGTATTGTGTGTAGATTGATGGAAAAAACAATTGAATCCATTTTAGAATAAGACTGTTAGAAAAAGTCAAGGGGTCTGAATACTTTCCCAAATGCACTGTACCTGGCACAAGTAGATGTTGCTACTATGTATGTTGCTAGTGAACTACCAGACTCATCACATTACTCAGACCTAAGACTTGATGTTAGATTCAGTTCAAGTTTCGTCACATTCAAAATGCAGTGAAATGCCTTTCTTGCAAGCTCTTTCCCAACAATGCACTAATCAATATCAGTAGTAAAAAATAAACTATAAAGTGAATAGAACAAAAACACACTATATATATATATATATATATGTGTGTATATGTGTATATATGTATATATATGTGTGTGTATATATGTATATATGTGTGTGTATATATGTGTGTGTGTATATATGTATATATATATATATATATATATATATATATATATATATATATATATATATATATGTGTGTGTATATATATATGTATATACACATACATATGTATGTGTGTGTGTGTGTGTGTATATATATATATATATATGTGTGTGTATATATATATGTATATACACATACATATGTATGTGTGTGTGTGTGTGTGTATATATATATATATATATATATATATATATATACACACACACACACACACACACACACACACATACATATGTATGTGTATATATATATGTATATACACATACACATGTGTGTGTGTGTGTGTGTATATATATATATATATATACACACACACACACACACACACACACACACACACACGAACAGGAGAATGTAAGTAAGCTCTAAACAGGGTCGGTTCCAATATCAGATTTATAATGTGCCCAGATACTGGATTGGGAGAGTAGTATATCCTCCAATGACCAGTGTTAATCCATGCAGAAATTGAACTTTCCATGTTATTGCCGATGTGGTAGGCTATTTATTTGGAAAATATTTGTAATTGATCTGAAGATTTTAAAGGTATCAAATATCATATTTTTTTATTTAACTTGGCAAGTCAGTTAAGAATAAATTATTATTTACAATGACGGCCTACCCCGGCCAAACCCTCCCCTGATCCGTTTGACGCTGGGCCAATTGTGCGCCGCCCTATGGGACTCCCGATCACGGCCAGTTGTGATACAGCCCGAGATCGAACCAGGCTCTGTAGTGACGCCTTAGACCGCTGCACCACTTGGGAGAAAGGAATATTAGCATGTGGCACATGTTCGTAATGGATGGGGTTACCTACCTGTAAAAAAACATTTGAGACCTAGTAAGGGGCACTGTATGTGTGTGTACACTGAACAAAAATATAAACGCCGTAATTTAAAAGATTTTTCTGAGTTACAGTTCATATAAGGAAAGCAGTCAAAATAAATTCATTAGGTCCTAATCTATGGATTTCACATGACTGGGAATACAGATATGCATCTGTTGGTCAAAGATACCTTAAAATAAAAAGGTTGAGCCGTGGATCAGAACCTGTCAGTATCTGGTGTGACCATTTGCCTCATGCAGTGCGACACATCTTTCCATAGTGTATCAGGCTGTTGATTGTGGAATGTTGCCCCACTCCTCTTTTAATGGCTGTGTGACATTGCTGTATATTGGCGGGAACTGGAACACGCTGTCGTACACATCGATCCAGAGCATCCCAAACGAGCTCAATGGGGGACATGTCTGGTGACTATGTAGGCCATGGAAGAACTGGGAAATTTTCAGCGTCCAGGAATTGTGTATAGATCCTTGCCGGCATGGAGCCATGCATTATCATGCTGAAACATGACGTGATGGCAACGAGGAATGGCACGACAATGGGCTTCAGGATCTCATCACAGTATCTCTGTCCATTCAACTTGTCATCGATTAAAATGCAGTTGTGTTCGTTTTCCGTAGCTTATGCCTGCCCATACCATAGCCCCACGGCCACCATGGGGCTCTTTGTTCTGCCATCTGCCCGGTACAGTTGAAATCAGGATTAATCTGTGAAGCGCACACTTCTCCAGCATGCCAGTGGCCATCGAAGGTGAGGACAGCAAACACGCAGATGAGTTAACCTGAGCCGTTTTTCGACAGTCTGCAGAAATTCTTCGGTTATGCAAACTCGGTTTCATCAGTTTCTCCAAAACAACGTTGGATGCGGCTTATGGTAGAGAAAAACATTAAATTCTCTGGCAACAGCTCTGGTGAACATTCCTTCAGTCAGCATGCCAATTGCATGCTTCTTCAACTTGAGACATCTGTGGCATTGTGTTGTGACAAAACTGCACCTTTTTGTGTGGTTGTTTATTGTCCCCAGCACAAGGTTGCTACCATGTTATCATGTTGTGTTGCTGCCATGCTATGTTTTCTTAGGTCTCTCTTTATGTAATGTCTCTTTTTGATGTGTGTTTTGTCTTATTTTAATTTGATGTATTTTTAGTTTTTAATCCCAGCCCCTGTCCCCGCATGTGGCCTTTTTCCTTTTGGTAGGCCTTCATTGTAAACAAGAATTTCTTAACTGCTTTGCCTCATTAAATAAAAAGTAAAGATCCAGCTGTGTAATGATCATGCTGTTTAATCAACTTCTTGATATGCCGCACCTGTCAGGTGGATGGATTATTTTAGCAAAGGAGAAATGCTCACTAACAGGGATGTAAACAAATTTGAGCGAAAAGTATGCCTTTGTGCGTATGGGAAATTTCTGGTATCTTTTATTTCAGCTCATGAAACATGGGACCAACACTTCATATTTATTTGATTTTTATTTCTCCTTTTATTTAACCAGGTAGGCTAGTTGAGAACAAGTTCTCATTTACAACTGCGACCTGGCCAAGATAAAGCATAGCAGTGTGAACAGACAACAGAGTTACACATGGAGTAAACAAGTCAATAACACAGTAGAAAGAAAATATACATTGTGTGCATGAGGAGGTAGGCGGATAATTACAATTTTGCAGATTAACACTGGAGTGATAAATGATCAGATGGTCATGTGCAGGTAGAGATACTGGTCTGCAAAATGGCAGAAAAGTAAATATAAACAGTATGGGGACAAGGTAGGTAAATTGGGTGGGCTATTTACCAATGGACTATGTACAGCTGCAGCGATCGGTTAGCTGCTCAGATAGCAGATGTTGTGTTTTCTATATTTTGTTCAGTATAGTTTGCTATTCATTGTCATGCTTCCTCAATGTGTTTTCTCTGGTCTTTTCCAGGAATGGATTCCGTGAGGGAACTGTCCCCAAGCCCAAGAGAGCAGCAGTGGCTGCCTCCAGCTCTTCTTAGACTCTGTCTGAAATAAAGTCATCATAAAATGACAACTTCATCGCCTCTCGTCCTCTTTGGTCAGTTTTAAGATATACAATGAAGATGTTCTCTGACACTTTCAGTTCTATCACTAGAACTTGTTTGATGGAAGGGTTTTCCTGCAACCAGCAGAGGGACACATTTCTCCATGGTTTTTGTTTCTAGAAGATCAACAAAACAAACAAACATCTGAAATAATCCACTGTTATGCTAAACATTTTTCTGCCTTTGAAGTATAACAGTCAAAGGCAGAAAAATGTTTAGGGAGTCACAGTATTGTGATTTGACAAAGGAGACACGAAGGATGAAAAAAAAACATAGATATTTAGCAGTTCTATCAAGAAATATATTTCCCACAACTCATACTACTAGATAAGATGTGAAAATGTCATGGGTCTCAGTGACTCCATGGAGAGAGACTAACTGCTATGGTAATCTGATTCAATACATTTATTACAAATCACTATGTTTGTCAGTAAATTCAAAGGGTTTCACTACGGCTGCTATCCAGGCGGTGATCCTTGTGGTTAACCAAACATTATGCTGTGTCTGTTTTCAATAGGCCCAAACCTATACATCCTCGAATGCAAGGATGGGCATCTCCTGTCCTCTGGGGCCTGATTGGTGTCACACTTTTGCCCCAGCTAACACACCTGACACCAATTTTCTACTAATCGTGATCTTCAGTTTAGGATGCAGTTAGTTTAATCAGCGGTGTTTTGCTAGGGATGGGGGATAAAGGTGAAACCTCTTCGGCCCTGAGGGCTCGAGTTGCCCTTCCTTGCTCTTTAGCTCACAGGTGACACTGTCAGTTTGCCAGAGCAGATGTCCATTAGGCTTTGCTGCATGGCCACTCAGTGTCTCAAAGCAATGTTTATGGCCTCTTCCTTTCACTGAACATGATCACTAGAAGAAATGAAGTCCATGTAACAAGACATTTATTTGGCTTTCATTTATCATAAATGAAGCCAGCCTTAATGGCTCTTTTCATATCTACATGTCAACAGTGTTTTAGTGTAAAGGTAGAGTTGATGTCAAAGTTTACATACACCTTAGCCAAATACATTTAAACTCAGTTTTTCACAATGCCTGACATTTAATCCTAGGAAAAATTCCCTGTTTTAGGTCAGTTAGGATCACCACTTTATTTTAAGAATGTGAAATGTCAGAATATTAGTAGTGATTTATTTCAGCATTTCTTTCATCACATTCCCAGTGGGTCATAAGTTTACATACACTCAATTAGTATTTGGTAGCATTGCCTTTAAATTGTTCATCTTGGGTCAAATGTTTCGGGTAGCCTTCCACAAGCTTCTCACAATAAGTTGGGTGAAATTTGGCCCATTCCTCCTGACAGCTGGTGCAACTGAGTCAGGTTTGTAGGCCTCCTCGCACGCACATGCTTTTTCAGCTCTACCCACAGATTTTCTATGGGATTGATGTCAGAACATTGATGGCCACTCCAATACCTTGACTTTGTTGTCCATAAGCCATTTTGCCACAACTTTGGAAGTATGCTTGGGGTCATTGTCCTGTTGGAAGACCAATTTGCGACCAAGCTTTAACGTCCTGACTGTCTTGAGATGTTGCTTCAATATATCCACCAAATTTTCCTTTCTCGTGATGCCGTCTATTTTGTGAAGTGCACCAGTCCCTCCTGCAGCAAAGCCGCCCCACAACATGATGCTGCCACCCACGTGCTTCACGGTTGGGATGGTGTTCTTTGGCTTGCAAGCCTCCCCCTTTTTCCTCCAAACATAATGATGGTCATTCTGGCCAAACAGTTCTATTTTTGTTTCATCAGACCAGAGGACATTTCTCCAAATAGTATGATCTTTGTCCCCGTGTGCAGTTGCAAACCGTAGTCTGGCTTTTTTATGGCAGTTTTGGAGCAGTGGCTTCTTCCTTGCTGTGTGTGGCCTTTCAGGTTATGTCGATATAGGACTCGTTTTACTGTGGATTTAGATACTTTTGTACCTGTTTCCTCCAGCATCTTCACATGGTCCTTTGCTGTTGTTCTGGGATTGATTGGCACTTTTCGCACCATAGTACGTTCATCTCTAGAAGGCAGAACGCTTCTCCTTCCTGAGTGGTATGACGCCTGCATGGTCCCATGGTGTTTATACTTGCATACTATTTGTACAGATTTGGAAATTGCTCCCAAGTATGAACGAGACTTGTGGAGGGTCTCCAATTTTTTTTCTGAGGTCTTGGCTGATTTCTTTTGATTTTTCCCATGATGTCAAGCAAAGAGGCACTGAGTTTGAAGGTAGGCCTTGAAATACATCCACAGGTACACCTCCAATAGGCTAATTGACGTCATGAGTCAATCAGAAGCTTCTAAAGCCATGACACAATTTTCTGGAATTTTCCAAGCTGTTGAAAGGCACAGTCAACTTGGTGCATGTAAACTTCTGACCCACTGGAATGTGATACAGTGAAATAATGTCTGTAAAAAAAAAAATTTTTGAAAAAATGACTTGCACAAAGTAGATGTCCTAACCGTCTTGCCGAAACTAGTTTAACAAGAAATTTGTGGCGTGGTTGAAAAACAAGTTTTAATGACTCCAACCTAAGTGTATGTAAAGTTCCGACTTCAACTGTAGGTGGTAGTGGAGTGTTATTTCATTTGAACATGTCCATGTGACTGTTTTGGAGACGCTTGACAGAAAATGTCGAATTGGAATCTAGGTCCCTGATATTAGTAGCTGACCCCGTATAAGGTGGGAGTGGTGTTTTGCTTTACAGTGAAAGTTCTCCATCTTATCCAGTTTCCCATTAGCCCATGGCATAGTAGACCTCCAACTGAATTGGATTTCCATGGCTGAATATGCTTTTTTTCTATCAGAATCCAGAAGGAGCTTCATCATAACAAAGTAGCTGGTCGTCTTTACAATGAAGACTCTAAAAAGAAATTCAAAATAAACATTGTGGTTAGTCCATACAGGATGTAAAGGCGGAAATGAAGATAGTTTATCACAGCAGGAAAGGAGAAGAACGTGTCAGTCATGTCGGCCAGAGCGTTTAACGTTTGGGTAAAAGCCCTTGATAGTGACAGCTATGACAGTTGATGATGTGGTTTCTCAGGTTAGGGTAAATTGAATTATTCTGCAACATTTTCAAACTAAAGGTCACGGTTGAGGAGAGAGGATGATAAGCATCATGATGGTGTGTGTCTGTCAGCACTTAGGAGGAACTTTATCTGCGTTTGTGTTTTTCTTACTGACCGTGTTGCAAGAAGACAACCCTTTTTAAAAGACAACTTGATACCAAGTGCATAAAACATGAGGGATTTACTCCAATGTAGTCTGTTTGTGTTGATGGATTCTGGGTTCTAACTCAAACTTGTAATAGTGTTCATTATCAGGTATCCTATTGAAATAGAGTGCTATGTTCTAGGGCCTACACCATAAGTTAAAGTCTGTAGGAGGAATGTGTATGGTGGTGACAATTAAGCTTGGAATGTACTGAGTGAAGGAAACACGATCACATGCTGGCAGGCACTGATAGTGGTGGAGAGATGTGGTTTAGTGAGGAAGGGGGCCGAGGTCCGGTCACGTTAAGGGAGGAAGGAGAGGGAGATTCCACCCCAAATTGGGGTATATATACTACCACTGGTGGAGCCATGTCTTGGTCTTATGCAGCTGTATGACCTAATGGGGGAATAAACTTGGTTTGAGCTTTACTAAGTGTCCGTGAGTTTTATTAGGTTCATTTAGAACCTAACAGTATGTCAGCATCAACTAAGTACAAAAGGTAGCTGGACTTCAGAGGTCCCTTTTGTAAGAGGGGTAATATAGCCTACCAATGGATCCATATCGAACAGCCTGATATGTCTAAACTCATGACGGGTTCTGACTTCTAAACTTGAAAGGTCTGGTCACGTTAAGGGAGAAGGAACAGTTTAATACCCGCATCACTTCCTGCCTAGCAATACATATGTAATTTTCAGAAGGAAGGGGGATACTTCACCTAAATTGGGATGTGTATATACTTGTTCTGGTGGGAACATGTCTTTGTCTGTTCAGCTGTCTGACCATTTGGGTGAATAAACTTGGTTTGAGCTTTACTAATCGTCTGTGAGTTTCTACTCGGTTCATTTAGAACCTAACACATTTGTTTTATTTAGGCTACTCCTTTAGTTTCCACTCTGATTCAAGTGTTCTGGGAGTGTTTACACAACCAAATGGTTTAAAACTAAGAGTTCAACCCAAACACTTAGACCTAGCTGTCATGGCCATCTTAATTCCGGTAGAAACTCCTCACAGTGCATTGAGTTCTATTTGAAATGTTCAGAAGATGGTTTACCTCTGACGTGTGTGATAGAAAAGATAAGACAACCACTCGGATGCATAACAGCTTGACTCTTTGTTATTGTGGGACAGGGTCGTTGCAGTTTGGAATTTCACTGAAAGGATACAAGTGAATGTTGCTACAAAGGATGTGGGCCCTAGATGTTTGTCCTTTGAAATTGTTGAATAAAGAAACCACTGGCACAGAAGGTCTGGGGTTGTTATTAGTGCAAAGTTCAGAATGATCAAACCTTCAAATGTATATTGACTGAACCTAATGTTGGTTACGTCATTATTGATTATCAAACCCAGGTTTGTTATTAGGCAGCAATGTTCTTTTTTATGTTCACATCAGCTCAAAGTGAGTAAACTGGAATGTCTGGTCCCATTGCCTTGTTTGCTCATCACATTCGGGGACTTATTGGTAGTCAGTCACGGTGAATTCCCGATTAGCACACCTAAGCCGGAGGATCGAACCTTGTATTTTATAGTGTGTGTAGCACAAGTTTCAGCATGTCCTTGGATGACAAGCAATTTGTTAGATTCCAAAACCTGATCCTCAACAAGTGAATACTCAACAGGAAATCTGTTTAGGGTTCCAGGTGAACAGAGGTGAACTGTAACAGATGTTAAACTGACATCTCAAACTACATTGCTGAGAAAGTACCTCTGTATTACATGATTAATATAATGATAATACAATGAAAAACAGCCAAGCACATTGCTTATTCTATTCTTCTAACAAAGAAGTTATAATTCAGCTATTCTAAGTATAATAAAATCTATCTTTATCATAGCAGCATGACTTCACTGTTTGACGGAAGGGTCAGGTTTCCCTCATTAAGGAGGGTGGATGTAATCCGAGGCAACCGCAACAGTGGAGGAGATCTCAGTTCCTGTAAAACTCATTGTGACCACAATCCTGGAAGAGAAGGAGAGAGAGGACACTAATATGAGTCCTTTTAAAGGCTCTCCCTCCCCAGAAACCTTTTTGGCATGACCCTCATTGGAGGACTTCAACCCACATCTGCAGTCCCTTAGATCTTGACGTATTTGCTAGGCCCAGCTCCCCGCTAACACACTTAGAGGCGACATCGGATACAGCGTGTGAGTAAGCGTAGTTGTCATCTGTTTCCAACCTCTGGTAAAGCACTTACCATTGGTGTTGATCAATGCCACTTACAATTTGAATCAAACAGTGGAAACGAGTGTGAGAAAGAAGGTTGGAGGGGTAAGGCATCACAGCTGACAGCTGACTTCAACCATAGACCGATATGGCAGAGCTTTATCCAAATTATGACATTTGATCAAATGATTAAATTCATTATTTCACAATAATACAGTACATTAGTGTTTGAAGCTTTACTGTACCAAGTTCTGAAATAGCTTGCAAAGAGTACATTACACACACACAATAGTTTGATTGTACAATAAGTCCCTGTTCCCATATATATATAAAAAGTCGGAAATGTTCTCTTTTGCTTATTGGTAAGTCACTGAGTTCATGTTAACTGGTAAAACATGTCAGGGTGTCTGAAAGCTGATGAACTTATGACCAGTTGTTGTTTTGCTATGTCTTCCAGGGTGACCATTTTACTAGATCCAGTTCCCCATGTTCACTGCTTACTATAAGGTTCCCACACTTCCCATTGGCTGTCAGACATTTATATCACTCATTCAATCACACACCTGAAGGGAGGGAAGCCATGTTAAATATTATTCCCCAACAAATACTGTTTCACATCAGTCTTCTGAGAACCCGCAATTAAAACAGACACACAGTTGGGAATCAGACTGCAGTCAGTGCTGGCTGGCCCTGGGCATGGCCAGAGTTTGGTATGATGGGACACTGGGCACTCTCATATAGAGAGACAGGACACCATGCTAAGATACAACATGGGCACTATATAAACATACAATATGGTCCACACAACTTCCCAAGCACTTCCAAGAGTTCATATGAAATTTGACCAGAGTAAAGAAGCATATCAGAGAATCTGGAAAGGCTCAGTGGTTAAATACATTGATAACGTTTGTAATGGGTGATTAATCATGTGGGGAAAATGGGGGAATTCTGCACTGTGGTTGCTAGGCAACGTCTGTAAATAATCACGATGAAAAATGAACGAAAACATACTCAAATTGGGCTCTTGTGAACGTCTGAAATCGTCTCCAAAAATCACTGAGTGGAGACCGGAGTTGGCTGGTACACTAGCTTTTAGCTGGGAAATGCTTGTGTGTTTCCAGTGTGTTAGCCACATGACTGTATTGCTGTACTTTTCTACAGGTCTAATATAGCCTTACTTACTCGTCTTTACTCGCTGTGGTGCATAAGTATGTATGCAATATATTTTCTTTGACATTTTGTCTTGAACTAGAGGCAAACAAACAAATAATGTATACTCTGTAAATATGACCACTGACAGTACTTCCCTAATTTTGGGACAGGGAAGTGGATGTCAGTAATAATAAAGGTTTCTCCATCTACTGACTGTAATATAATATTATCCATTGCTTTATTATGTGTCCGCTGAAGAGGTCTGAAGCCTAAGCAGTTAAAAGGTCCGTTATCATGGATTTACAGTGGGGCAAAAAAGTATTGAGATAAACGTTTGTTATTGACCAAATACTTATTTTCCACCATAATTTGCAAATAAATTCATTAAAAATCCTACAATGTGATTTTCTGGATTTTTTTTCTAATTTTGTCTGTCATAGTTGAAGTGTACCTATGATGAAAATTACAGGCCTCTCTCATCTTTTTAAGTGGGAGAACTTGCACAATTGGTGGCTCACTAAATACTTTTTTGCCCCACTGTACATGAACTGAATCTATTCCCCCTTTCAACTCCATTGACCTCGATAACAAGAATGACACCAAATAATTCATGGCTTTCCTCAAAAGGTTTTTACCCTGTCTGTTTTCTTGGAACCTAAACAACAGATGTACATTTTTGGCCTCTTGGTTTCTTGGGGTAACAATGACGCAAGTGAAGGTGTTTAATGACACTTAATCTGAACACAATAATGGAAGACCATTTCAAACCAAATGACATTGAAGAGTAAGTGCCAAGTCAAATTTGTTTGTTCTTACTGTTGGCCTCAATGTGTGTATTCGACTCGATGGGCACTTCTGCACATTCCCTCTGTTCCCTTGGGTGCATCTCTATTGCTGAATATGTTTTTCTTGTATGGAGGTAAATGCGTTCACATCTTGCTGAAGCGAGATCTTTAGCACATTGTTTTGCTTGAATCATATCTGATGGGCTTTACTTTCTGATTCTATGCAGGTCATCTTGAGCGCCTAAGACTTTCCTATTTGCTTTGGTTGATGTTACACAACAATGAGGATCAACGTGTAACATGTAATTAATAACTGGTTTCATGGGAACGGGCTGTGTTTAATACTGTTCTGAACCCCATGAATTAAGCCTGTATTCTGAGTCCAAACTATGTTTGTGTAGGGCTTAACAGAGTCAGAAGGTTGACTAATTCCTGAAGCTTTTTAGATCATCTTCTCCCTCCCTGGTCTGCTAACACTGTATGGCTTCGACTACAGCACTGAGATGCAGTGCCTTAGACCCCTGGTCTGCTAACACTGTATGGCTTCGACTACAGCACTGAGAGGCAGTGCCTTAGACCCCTGGTCTGTTAACACTGTATGGCTTCGACTACAGCACTGAGATGCAGTGCCTTAGACCCCTGGTCTGCTAACACTGTATGGCTTCGACTACAGCACTGAGAGGCAGTGCCTTAGACCCCTGGTCTGCTAAAACTGTATGGCTTCGACTACAGCACTGAGAGGCAGTGCCTTAGACCCCTGGTCTGTTAACACTGTATGGCTTCGACTACAGCACTGAGATGCAGTGCCTTAGACCCCTGGTCTGTTAACACTGTATGGCTTCGACTACAGCACTGAGATGCAGTGCCTTAGACCCCTGGTCTGTTAACACTGTATGGCTTCGACTACAGCACTGAGATGCAGTGCCTTAGACCCCTGGTCTGCTAACACTGTATGGCTTCGACTACAGCACTGAGATGCAGTGCCTCAATTGGTGAAATACTAATTATTTACAGATTTTACGTGCCTAAAATGAATGACACTGTTATAAACCATTACCACCTGTACCCTGAGAAAAAAGTGTTGTTTTTACAAGGTTTCAACCATTGCCTGGTCTTCCTCTTTACATTAGATTTGTCTTTTCTCCCCACTACCTGAGAAAGACAGCTTATGCACATTACTGCGGGTTTATCATCTCTACCATTCCATAGTTTCTGGTCTCTGTCATGTATAATTCTATAATAATAATGACGTAGTGGTCTACTGTCCTGTTCATCTGTAGCTGACAGCAGATGTGCCCTGATGCTGAGCAGTCAGTGTCATAGCCCCCAGGAGACACAGGACAGAGAATTGATGTTGGCGTGCGTCCTGTTGACTTAAAGCAGCTTTCTGTTTCCTTGTTACTGTAATGTGATGCACAGCACAGAACGGCAAAATATGTGTAGTTACTGACATTATATGGCCATGTTACAGGAGAATGGACGGAAATATAGACTGGACGGAAGTGTGGCCACTAGCTCAACCCAGACCCTGAAACCTAATAGCTTATGAACTTGCTCGCCAACTCTATGCCCATTTTTGTTCATTAAGAGTGTCCATGAGCATCTACTGGCTCTATCTTATGAAAGTGTAGTTTGTGGAAGAGGCAAAAACACATTTGGTAAAAGTGTGTGTCACGTAAGGTTGCAATCAGACCTGGGCCAATATACAAGACAATTACTGCAGTGAACAAGCCCTATTGTCTCTTTGGAAGTACTCCATGCAGTAGCGTGTTTTGATAAATGACAGCCTTTCACAGTTTATCTGCTCTCTCCACCACACATCACGTGGCTGTTGTGGTTACTCATGTTGAGGTTGGTTGCTCTCACACACTCTGTGTTGATATCCCATTCTCAGCATATTTGTCAAAGCATTGCTAGTTCAAGCTTAAAGGCCCAATGCAGTCATTTCTATATCAATATCAAATCCTTCATGGGTAGTAATTAAGTACCTTACTGTAATAGATTTCCATTAGGGACAAAAATATATTACTTACTTACTTTACAGGCCTCCCGGGTGGCGCAGTGGTTAAGGGCGCTGTACACAGCGCCAGCTGTGCCATCAGAGTCCCTGGGTTCGCTCTGTCGTAACCGGCCGCGACCGGGAGGTCCGTGGGGCGACGCACAATTGGCCTAGCGATTGGTCGGAGGGATTGGTCGGTAGGGATCTCCTTGTCTCATCGCGCACCAGCGACTTCTGTGGCGGGCCGGGCGCAGTGTGCGCTAGCCAAGGTGGCGAGGTGCATGGTGTGCCTCCGACACATTGGTGCGGCTGGCTTTCAGGTTAAGAAGCAGTACGGCTGGTTGGGTTGTGTTGTGTATCGGAGGACGCATGAGCCTTCGTCTCTCCCGAGCCCGTACGGGAGTTGTCTCAATGAGACAAGATAGTAGCTACTACAACAATTGGATACCACGAAAATGGGGAGAAAAAGGGGTAAAATTTAAAAAAGTTAAAAAATGCTTACTTACAAGTAGGGAGAGGAAAACTGAAGACTAGCTATGAGAGAGGCAGAGAGGTTTGGAACTGTGGTCAATTAACCAATTTGCCGCATAGTAATGTCACCATGGAAAGTCGAAACTCCATGCAAACCTGTCCTGTGTAGATTGCCAGCAACTATCTGTCACGCAGATAGTCACGCACACCTTAGATATCTCCGTTTTCTATATATTTTGGTTAGGTCAGGGTGTGACTCTAGGTACTCTAGGTTTTTTGTATGTCTAGGGTTTTTTGTATGTCTAGGGGTTTTGTATGTCTATATGGTTCCCAATCAGAGACAGCTGTTTATCGTTGTCTCTGATTGGGGATGATATTTAGGCAGACCTTTTTCCCACTTTCTGGTGTGGGATCTTGTCTATGTTAAGTTGCCTGTCAGAACTAGTTATGTGGCTTCACGTTTAGTTTGTTCGTTTTGTTGTTTTTGTTCGGTGTTCATTCATTAAAAGTAATAATGTAGGCCTACCACGCTGCACCTTGGTCTCATCCTTACGACGAACTATCAGTAAATAACACTGATTTTAAAAATCACACCTTTTTACAGTGTTAATTTCATCAGGTGATGTTCTTTATGATACAAGGAAACACTCAATTTTGGCTGCACTGGACCTTGAATCATGTTGAATCGGAGCCATAGACGCTTGTTGTTTAATGAAAGATGCTGCCTCATTCAAGTTATGGGAAGTCTGCCTTCTGCTAATCACAATATTTTGTGCGTGTGTGTGTGTGCAGTTACTAACTAACTTGCGTGTTTGGACTTGAATTCATCGTTAACAGCCTTGGACCCAAGTTCGTTAGGGTTTGTTTAGCCAATTATACTTGTGTAAACTTGGAAAGCAGTGACCTGTACCTTTCAGTAGCATCTGTGTGCTAACAGGGTCACAATATGACCTCTAAACTCTGTCAGGAATCTGAGTCTGAGAACCTTCCTGCTTACATAAATGATTTCCGCTTGTTCTTAGATGACATGTAGTTTAATGACACACACACACACTGCATGACACTGACTCTTGTGCGTGATGTTTTGCACATACACACGTTCATTCTCATAGGTGGTCCAAAGGAAATGGAGTCATGCACAAATCCTTGAAGACAATAGATGGGTCTCAATTACTGTTAATCAATTGAATTCATTTTTAGAATGTATTGCTTAAATTAATATTCTATCGGGTGGATACAACAAAAGCATATTGGATTTAAAATGAAAAACATCTGTCATTTTAGGGGGTTTACAGATATGGCAGAACATAATATTAAAAAATTGACAAGGACCTTTCATATTATGCTATCGTAACATTTCATGGCGGGATTGAATTACTTGAAACTTCTCATAGAGAAGAAATTACATCAACCTGATCTCAGGTAGCTGGCTAATGTTAGCTAGCTGGCTAATGTTAGCTCGGCTAGGGGTTAAGCTTATGAGTTAGGTTAAAGTTAGGGTTAGGGGAAAGGTTAGCTAACATACTAAGTAGGTGCAAAGTTGCTAATTATCTAAAATGCTAAAGTTGTCCGTGATGAGATTCGCACGCGCAACCTTTGGGTTGCTAGACGTTCGCGCTAGACGTTCGCGCTAGACGTTCGCGCTAGACGTTCGCGCTAGACGTTCGCGCTAGACGTTTGCTTTATACACCGCCAACTAACCGCCCTCCTTTCATTTTTCCTTAAGTAACCTTCTGTCTTATGTAATCATACCAAACATAACATGGCATACTAATCTGGTGTCCCTGGTTTATGTATACTAGTATACATGAGACCAGGCTGATTGCGTAAATCACTAAATAATGACAATGACAATACTTAGGTGAATTACTGATAATCTGATAAACGTTCAAAAACTGACACCAGAGTAATAGAAATACATATACAGAGTTTGGCAAACTACCCTGCATGTTGGCACAACTCATTTCACTCACCTGAAGGACAACACATGGATAATGTTATTACAGACAATACTGCACTATACATTAACTCTCTAAAGCTATTATGTGATGCAAAACAGTCAAGTGAAGTGTATCTCTGAACAGCAAACCTTCTACAGACATATCGTTTTTGTGAGAACTGACTTTTCCTTGGTTTCATGGCAGTTTGGCACGTAATGACAGGCCCTATACTACATTCCTTTCAATGAATCGAAATAACTATTCTGTACATCTCAATCATTGTAGCTTAAATACTCTAAATACTAACTCACAGTTTTTACAATGATTGAAAGAAGCTAGTGTTAAACTGTTTAGCTACAGTGTACAGCCAATGCCCCTTTAGGCCATGGAGAAGCTGCTCTGCTCTTACTGCCGCTCTCTGACCTGTGCGAGAAGACAGGAAAAACAAACAAACATTGATGTTTCTGGTCGAGGTAGCTTGACATCAAAGTGGAGCAGACATCCTCTCTCTCTCTCACAGTTGTCTCTCTCTTGTTTGTCCTTCCTCCTGTCTGGCTTACCAAAAGCTTTTCAACATTGTTTAAATGTGCCATTCCTTGTCTTTAGAGGATGTCAAATGAGTCATCCTGGGAGCCAATCTATTTCTGTTGGCACTAACACTTCCGCTAACCGAATAAGTCCCTTAGGAGAGCAGAAGCTGTCTGAAAAGCCATCTTTGGCAGTCTGAAGGCAGTGTTGTCAATGTATGTGTGGACATCCCTCTGACTCACAGAAACTTCACAATAATATGAGGAGTCTTAGTTGAAGTAACCGTTCATGGGATTCCAAATACACAAGATCTATATGCATTTCTCCTGTACCGTCTCATTACTTAGCAACACATGAAGAGCCTGTTCTTTCACACATGACTGAGTGGTCTGTCCTCCCACACCAGAGGGGTCCCTGGTTAGGTTTGTCACCTCTCTCCTCCCATCCTCCTCCCATCCTCTGTACTCTGTTCTGACAAATAAGAACTTTGGGGGTCTTGGACAGAGGAATTGCGGAGCCCAACCTGCTCTCCTGTGTGATGACAGCTTCCATCAGGAAGGTAGAGGACGACCTGAGAGGTGCTGGACACCTCCTTCAGCTCACGGGACACCAATGACGGGAACTCTTGTGAAGAGATGATGGAGTGGAGCTGGTGTTCATCAATGCAGTGGCAGTTCTGTGCTCCCTGTCTCTGCTGTCTCTGTGCTCCTATCTTACAGAACAGACACTTGATCTGCTCAATGAGCTTGAGGAGCACGGCCTTGCGGAGGAGGATGTAGATCCAGGGGTCCAGGATGGGGTTGAATGAGGCGAAGCGGATCGCCCGTAGATCTGGGTTCTTCTCCAGTCTCAGCTCCACCGGAGTCTTATAAATCTGGTTCAGAAACACTTGCACCTGCAAAGGAGAGGGAATAAATGGGATTTAATTGACATTGATGCTTATGTTTTTATACAGCTTTTTGACACCTACATCTGCAAGAGAAATTTAATTTAATCTGATTGAATTCTGCCCAAGGGGAACACCAGGTGTGGCACTCAGTAAAAACATACACAACTAACACACACACCACACATAACTAATGATGCCTATTTGTGTGGCGTGCATGTGTGTGTGTGCGACCATGTGTGTGTGCGACCGTGTGTGATATTTTACTTTTTAGTCATTTAGAAGACACTCAACCAAAGCGACTTACAATTAGTGCATTCATCGTCAGATAGCTAGGTGAGACAACAACACATCACATATCAAGTACATTTTCCCTCAACAAAGAATTTATCAGCTAAGTCAGTGCTGGTACACAAAGCAGAATGAAATGAGTGTACAAAACATTAGGAACACCAGATCTTTCAGACTGACCAGATGAATCCAGGTGAAAGGATTCATGATGCCTTTTCTGATGTCACTTCAATCAGTGTAGATTTGTATTTGTATGTATTATGGATCCCCAGTAGCTGCTGCCTTCTTGGGGCTCAGCTAAATTAAGGCAGTTATACAATTTGTAGATGAAGAGGAGGAGATGTTGACTTCAAGGATTTTTACGAATTGAGACATGGATTGTGTATGTGTGTCATTCAGAGGGTGAAGGGGCACTGTAGTGACAAGATTTAAATGCCTTTGAACGGGTATGGTAGTAGGTGCCAGGAGCACTGGTCTGTGTAAAGAACTACAATGCTGCTCGTTTTTTCATGCTCAACAGTTTCCCGTGTGTATCAAGAATGGTCCACAAACCAAAGGACATTCAGCCAACTTGACACAACTGTGGGAAGCATTGAAGTCAACATGGGCCAGCATCCCTGTGGAATGCTTTCCACAACTTGTAGAGTTAATGTCTGGACGAATTGAAGCTGTTCTAAGGACAAAAGTGGCAAGTGCAATTCAATATTAGGAATGTGTCCTTAATGTTTTGTACACTCAGTGTACACAGAGTGTACGAACATTAGGAACCCCTTCCTAATATTGAGTTGCACACCCTTTGTCATCAGAACAGCCTCAATTCGTCCAGGCATTAACTCTACAAGGTGTCGAAAGCATTCCACAGGGATACTGGCCCAGTCTCTGTCATGGAAAGATCAGGTGTTCCTATTGTTTTGTACACTCAGAACACGTATTACACTACTATGTACATAAACTATGAGAAAACAACGGACTCTAACTTACATTCACAATGTGCGTAAAATATCAACTCGTGCGTAAAATATCAACTCGTGCGTACATTTAAATCGTGCGCACAAAGTTTTAAAATGGCCTTTCTGCGAATAGGAAAAATAAATAAAATGGTTCACAAAGTGAGAAGAGAAACTTACAACAAGTGGAATGGAGCATATAAGCACCACCGCTGAGGTACAAATGAGTACAATCACCATCTGGATCTCTGCGCCGGCCAGATGCCCGAAGCTGCGTCTCCTTCTCGGTTCTGTGTTTCGTCCGGGGTCTGTCCACAATGACATCTTCCGGACAAACCGCCGGTGCATTCGAATCAGAGCACCGCATACCAGAACGTTACAGATAACTGTGGCTAGAATTAGAATCGAACTGAACCCCGCGTACATATATGAAAAGGCGGCATCGGTACTCACGTTGCTCCGCCACTCTATGAAGCACCAGGTTTGTGGGTACTGCTTTTTGACTTGTCCCAGACCCATGCTAGGTAGAGCGCAGAAAAGCACGTTGGAGATGTAAATAGCCAGAAGCGTCATGCCCGCCAGTCTCTGATCCACATAGTCGTTGTAGAAATACGCGTGGTTTATCGCCAAGTATCTCTCCACGGACATAGCGCATATAATGCTGAGCCCCGCTAGAGAGAAGAAAAGCATGATGAATCCAAAATACTGGCACAGTGGCTCCCCGCCTGGCCACGAGCCTTTCACATAGGTTGCGATGGTGACGGGACTGGCTAGGAGTGTCCCCAAAAGGTCTGTAACCGCCAGACCGCATACCAGCGTGTAGAACGTGGTCTCCTTCTGTTCTTTCCTGGATTTGCAGAGTACCACGATGGCAATGACATTTCCCACCACACCGAAAATAAACATGATGGACGGTATAGTCGGGATCATGATCCTCCCGGTCACAGTGTTGTTACTCATTTTAAACAAATATTTAGTTACATTATAGGCTGTCGTTAATATTTCCCAATAAGAAATACAGTAGATGCATTAGGCATGGTATCTACAAAAGTGAAGCGTATCAAACATGATTGAAATCTTCATCCTGAATGTGAGCTGAATCAACATATTCACAACAGAAGTTAGAACGCCTTTAAAACTGTTGTTTCGTTGTTCAGTTGATTTTGTCCAAGTATCTGTAACCCGTCGACGTCATTGTCTTATCCCCTGTCCATTGACGTTTACAAATGACTGATCCATGTTTAAAATTCATGCTCACTCGTCTGCCTGTGTAATCTACAGTTCACTGATATGATTGAGTCTGTGTGGTTTTAAATTCCCCTCTGCATGAGCACTGCCCCGCCCCCTGCTCCAAGCCTCCAGCTGTCAATACCTCTTAGAAGTAGTTTGCTTCTTAAACGCACAAAGGTTTAGAGTTCCTCACTTTCCATGATTACTTTCCATGATGCCCACAGAACTTCCGGGATGCTCTCTGCATATCTGAGATTTATATCATTTTTAAAATGTAATATTTCAGTACAGCACATCAGTAACATTATTGCAGCAGAAACAGAAATAACACGTTATGTAAGCAAAGGCCCGTTACAGTAGGTAGCTAGGTATAATTTATATTATTGTGTGGTTTCAACATAATAGGCCCATCAACGGCTTCCTAAAACAGAATCACTTATCACTTACATACGACTAATACATTTAAAATATATACATTTTTAACTTTATATATATATATATAAATATAAATATATATATATATATATATATATATATATATATATATATATACAGTGCCTTGCGAAAGTATTCGGCCCCCTTGAACTTTGCGACCTTTTGCCACATTTCAGGCTTCAAACATAAAGATATAAAACTGTATTTTTTTGTGAAGAATCAACAACAAGTGGGACACAATCATGAAGTGGAACGACATTTATTGGATATTTCAAATTATTTTAACAAATCAAAAACTGAAAAATTGGGTGTGCAAAATTATTCAGCCCCTTTACTTTCAGTGCAGCAAACTCTCTCCAGAAGTTCAGTGAGGATCTCTGAATGATCCAATGTTGACCTAAATGACTAATGATGATAAATACAATCCACCTGTGTGTAATCAAGTCTCCGTATAAATGTACCTACACTGTGATAGTCTCAGAGGTCCGTTAAAAGCGCAGAGAGCATCATGAATAACAAGGAACACACCAGGCAGGTCCGAGATACTGTTGTGAAGAAGTTTAAAGACGGATTTGGATACAAAAAGATTTCCCAAGCTTTAAACATCCCAAGGAGCACTGTGCAAGTGATAATATTGAAATGGAAGGAGTATCAGACCACTGCAAATCTACCAAGACCTGGCCGTCCCTCTAAACTTTCAGCTCATACAAGGAGAAGACTGATCAGAGATGCAGCCAAGAGGCCCATGATCACTCTGGATGAACTGCAGAGATCTACAGCTGAGGTGGGAGACTCTGTCCATAGGACAACAATCAGTTGTATATTGCACAAATCTGGCCTTTATGGAAGAGTGGCAAGAAGAAAGCCATTTCTTAAAGATATCCATAAAAAGTGTCGGTTAAAGTTTGCCACAAGCCACCTGGGAGACACACCAAACATGTGGAAGAAGGTGCTCTGGTCAGATGAAACCAAAATTGAACTTTTTGGCAACAATGCAAAACGTTATGTTTGGCGTAAAAGCAACACAGCTCATCACCCTGAACACACCATCCCCACTGTCAAACATGGTGGTGGCAGCATCATGGTTTGGGCAGCAAAAGGTATTAACTTAAGGGGGCTGAATAATTTTGCACGCCCAATTTTTCAGTTTTTGATTTGTTAAAAAAGTTTGAAATATCCAATAAATGTCGTTCCACTTCATGATTGTGTTCCACTTGTTGTTGATTCTTCACAAAAAAATGCAGTTTTATATCTTTATGTTTGAAGCCTGAAATGTGGCAAAAGGTCGCAAAGTTCAAGGGGGCCGAATACTTTCGCAAGGCACTGTAATATCTGGACTGTAGGTAAGCTATATATGTATATATAAGAGATGCTTACCTACAGTCCAGACATTAGATTACGGAATAGTCTAAAATATATAACAGAAATGTCTATTTACTGTTGTCAGGATGGCCTAGTTGTCTAAGGCACTGGACTCAAGGAGTGAATCCTTCTTGGAGATATGGGTATTCTGGTTTCCGAATGGAGGCGTGGGTTAAAATCCCACTTCTGACAGTGAATTTCCCTAAGGAACTCATACTTAAACAATCTACATAGAGGACTGCCCCAAATGGTGAAAACAAAACACATGAAACGGGAATAATTGTTTTACACAGGTCATCAATGACCTATGGCTTTGAATGTGCTCACTTAATAGATGTACTTAAAAAAACAGTTTTTACTCTTTGTTTTATTACATTTTAGAATGTTGTCATTTTTCATTATTAGTAGTTTAAGTCATGCATATATCATACCTACAGTTCAGACTTCATGATAACGAATAGTGAAAAACATATCAGAATATTAAGTGCTTTAAGTTGTCAGGATGGCTGAGTGGTAGTCAAGGTGAGAAGTCTTTCTGGATAAACCTGTATATGTGTATTCTGGTCACCGATTGGAGGCATGGTTTCAAATCTCATTTCATTTTTTTGTTTTCAATTCTGTGTAGCTTAAGTCCCGCATGAATCCTACCTATAGATCAAATTTTATGTGACAGAATAGTGAAAAACAGAATCATTTTAAATCTTTATAGTTGTCAGGATTGAAAAGTGATACAAAGAACGGAAAACAAAAAAATGTTAAAAGGTAATGAAAGATATAGCAAAAATATATATTTTAAGGAATTTGCATAACTTAGTGAATTCTAAGCTAGGCATATGATGACCTGATGACCTGTATCAAACGATTATTCCAATTTCATGTTTTTTCAATTTTAAAATTATGACATCTATCAAACTATTAATCACTGTTCATGTGTTTTGCTTTCACCATTTTCAGAAATTCTCAGTGTTGACAAAAAGCAACTTTTATAGAAAAATGATATGTCAACAGAGGGATTTGATCCCTCTCCTTCAATCAGACACCTGAATACCCATATATCCAGGAAGACTTTCCACCTTGAGTCTGATGCCTTAGACTGCTTGGCCATCCTGACAACTATCAACCCTTAAAATTCATATTTTTTCACGATTATGTAACAAAACATATAGATAATAAGATACAAAGTATCTATCAGTATTCTGTAACATAAAGTCTGATCTGTCTGATTGAAACATCCAGAACTTAAAAATGTTAAAAGCTAGGCTTAAGATGACCTGTATCGAACGATTTTTCCCGTTTCATTTGTTTTCTGTTCTCAAATTATGACATCTATCAAACTATTAATCACTATTCATGTGTATTCCTTTCACTATTTGGAGAAATTCTCAATGTTGACAAAATGCTTTTTTTTTGGAAAGAGGTATGTCAGACGAGGGATTTGAACCATCCCCTTCAATCAGAAAAACCCTATAACCAGGAATGCTTCTCACCTTGATTCTGTCACCTTAGACCACTCTGCCATACTGACAACTATAAAACCTTCAGATACAAAGAACGGAAGCCAAAAAAATGCTAAAAGCTAATGACAGATATAGTAAAAAACATTTTTTTAAGGAAATTGCGGAGGTGAGTGAATTCTAAGCTGGCCATATGATGACCTGTATCGAACGGTTATTCACGTTTCCTGTGTTTTCTGTTCTCAAATGATGACATCTATCAAAATATCAATCACTATTCATGTGTTTTTCTTTCACTATTTGTCAATGTTGACAAAAAACTACTTTTTAGGAAATAACTTTTCAGAAGAGTGATTTGAACCCTCTCCTCCAATCAGGAAACCCCTATAACCAGGAAGGCTTCCCACCTTAAGTTTGGCACCTTTGACCACTCGTCCATCCTGATAACTATGACCCTTTTTAATGGAATTCATATGTTTAAATGAATGATTAGAATATTCCACCCTGAAACCATATAATTGTATGAAATTGATTAGAATCATAAAAGTATTATTAATGATGTGTATAGTTTTAGTCAGTAAAATTATAATAAAGGATGTGTGTAATTTTAGTCAGAATTAGGGTAAAACAATATATCTGTACAATATATCTTCTTAGTATCTTAACACAAACTGTCTGAGCAAAATTCGGTGCCGACCTTGCTAGGGGCCTCTGAGAGATTTGGGAGAGGGCAGTGTGTATCCCCTAATCTTGAGGGAGGGCAGGGAGTGCTTCTCACGGTCCCTAATCTTTGTCGGCTGGGTATTGATACAGTATGTGCGTAGGATACCTTCTGTTTGTGTGCAAAAGTATGTGCGTAAGGAGCTAGTATAAAATCAAAGGTTTTGTACAACGATCCAGCGCTCTCGTGAATAAACATTTTGACTATTTTAGCTGGGCCTCTGTCTGTTTCATTCAACCAGTATCTTACAAATTCTGGGTTGCAGACCGAGTAGTTTAATAGAAATGGGTTATGAACATTGAGAACATAATTCTCGTGACAATTTGGTCCTTCGAGCCGAATTCCAATACCTGTCCCTGCCGTCCGAAGGTACCACACCGAAATCCGTGCACGGGCGGGTCATTGACCCGTAAATTAAAGACCTGTCCCCTGACATTGGGGTTCTATAACAGGCCGGTATATATCTAAGGTCGGCAGAGACGGTGATGGAATCTAACCTACATTGCTTTTCCCAGTCTACGAGACGAAGGTCAGTAAATCTTTATTCAAGAATTATGGGGAATTGACGCTCGGGCTACATTCAGAAATATATTTTTGATTGTTTTTGTGTAGTTTAGGTGTTAAAAAATTCCCATAGGGCATTCTAACCTGTTGAACCATTTTTAGAATTTTGTGGAAAGGAAAAACACACATAGGTTAAGAGAATATACAATAGTAAAGGAAGATAGCAAATGAGTAAGAGAGTAAAGAGACACATACATAGATTGTGCAGGAGAGTAACTATAGTAATTGGATAACGGGAAAAGAGCACATACATAGATCATAGAAATACATAGACATAGATTGTGAGAATAAAGCATAGTAACTACAAGGTTGTACTAAACATGGGTAGTAAATCCTCAAAGGAGGTCCCGGAATTAACAGGAGATGGGAAATATATGCAGGGAAAAGATAAGAGGAACATCTATTTTGGCCCCAAATGGAGAAAAAACTATGAATTTGACGGACGTTTAAATATAGAAAAACTGGAATCAATGATTAAACAAATAAATAGGGTTTGTGGGGACAAGGTAGAAGAGCAACGGACAGAAGGGCTCGACATGCTCGTATTTGGCTGGCTGAAGCTAGGGAAAGAGCGGAGGGGGCAAAGAAAAAGGGAGCTATTAAGGAGGAAGAATTAGGTAGCCAGGAGCAGACAGAGAGGACTCCCACGTCTCCCACAGAGACATCGCCTAAACCCAAATTATACCCCTCCCTGGCAGACCAGGGGGAGAGGGGAAATCCAGACGACGAGGTGGTGGTGATGAAACGGAGTCAGCCGCATCAGGTGCCGCCCGTCCCGTACCCCCTCCCCTTTATGCTGGTCCTCGGGGAGCTGAGGGAGGAAGAGAGGAAGAGGCACAGAAAGGAGGACAGGATTTAGCAACCTTATTGAGAAAGTGTATAGAGGTAGAGGAAGGGAGAAAGTTGAGAAAAGTGGATAGAGACAGTCAATAGGAAGGCGGAGATAGATGCTTTAACTGTCACAAACCAGGTCATTTAGCTAGAGATTGTGAGGCACTGTGTAAACACTGCAATAAAGTAGGCCATAATCACAGAGTTTGTAAACAGAGAGAACAGGTTGAGTCAGAGCATCTGCCAGTAACTATCGGGGTAATTGTAGACAAAACATAAAGGAGGCCTTAAGGGGAAGGGACCTAAGAGAGAAGGGAAAAATGGACAGGATCAGATGATAGAAAATGTTTCAATTGCGATGAGACAGGACATTTCGCCAGAGAGTGTAAGGCTCCCTGTAAACATTGTGACCGAGTAGGACACAACCACCTCAATTGCAAACATAAGGGGAAGGACAGGCACGACAATCAGGAGAGAAAGAGAGAGGCAGAGACAACGAGAGCGAGATTAATGGGAATGCTCGCTGGGGAAACGCTTGGACCTTAAAATCAGGGCTATTTTCTGGGAATTGTCTCAGTAGTACGTGCCTGAGTTTACGACTACAGACAATTATAATAACAGGGTTATTTGCGTCTCTGTCACTATTGATATGTTTGGCCTGGAAAGATATGGTTGTTAGTGTTTGTTTAAGATATAAACTGTTTTAATAGCTTGTTTAGGTTAAATTGAAAGACTAATTCACTCTAAATAATAGCGAAGCGATTTCGATGTAATACTTTGTCTTGCCTAAATGATCTGCTGGAATAACGTATTGAGAATTGGGTTGATTTTAAATGGCTGGATCATAGAAGAGACAGTTACGTAAATCTAATGAATTCTAAATAATAGCAGAGAGATAATTGCAATAGAGTTGTGCCCATCGAATTGTGTTTTTTTTCTTATGGATTGACTGATGTAGGTCATATATTTGGCGACTCACATGTTACTTTTAAGTATTGACATTTCATAAGGGTGAAGCCGAAAGAGAAGGGACAGTTGTAACGTTTGGTTTTAATCGTACGATAGCGGTAAGGCAGAACATGGTTGGAGGAGAGGTTCTATTTTTGTCCACTGGTAAGAAGAGGAGAGTTAGTCGCTTACTAGGCTATATTTGGCTGTAAGAGATTCAGGTCTGAATAGTTGAATCGTAAAAGTTTTGTGATAGTTTCTGGTTATTCATTATTGGTTTGATTATTGCAGTAACACCAACTGGAACAGAAAGTTAAAGTTTCCATTACGTGGAACAATGTCAGGTCAGTAAAGTGGATTGCAGGTTGAGTTCATTTTATTTTACAGGGACAGTGAACATTAATCATAGTTGTGTGTGTGTGAGGCAGGGTATTCCTATCAAGCATTTTGAGAGACTGCTTGAAGAAAGACTGAATAGGTTTTAATGTTGAAAAGCAAGCTTGGGCTAAACTAGTCAAGTAGTAGGTGAATTTCATAGATTTAAAGTACAGTATTGTATCCAAGGGTAGCGCATGTTAAATTAAGTACATATAACCATTGAGGAAATTTAAAACTAATGATTAGAGGGAGTACAATGGAATTATCATTATTATTAGGTTTTCTTTGTAGTAAACGTTTGGGTCTCTGAATCGGGGTAGCATAATGAATGATGACCAAGTGTTTTTTTTCTGTGAAAAGGAGTGCTTCATTGTCTTTCTTTGGAATGTTTTCTGGGGGCTGTAATCTTGTGGGGAGCGAGTGAGATAGAGGCATGTGTCACGGCAGATTTCCTCAAACTATGAAACAAGGATCGGACCAATACGCAGCATGGTAGGTGTCCATGGTTTTTAATAAGAAAAACTAAACATGAACACAAATACAAAATAATAAAGTGAACTGGCAACGAACCAGTCCCGTGTGGCACAAACACTGACACAGGAAAAAATCACCCACAAAATACACAAAGAACATGGCTGCCTAAATATGGTTCCCAATCAGAGACAACGATAAACACCTGCCTCTGATTGAGAACCAATCTAGGCAACCATAGACTTACATAAACACCTAGAATGAACACAACCCCATAAATCTACAAAACACCCTAGACAGTACAAACACCCTAGATGAGACAAAAACAATACATCACCCATGTCACACCCTGACCTAACCAAAATAACAAGGAAAACAAAGAATACTAATGTCAAGGTGTGACAGCATGTTTCTACCAAATTGAAAAGGCCTGGAAATGTTTCGTTTGTTTTTAGCCTTTAAGTTTGAGGAGATTTCCATGTTTCCTAGAGACGATATCTTAAAGGGGTACACACACATATAGAATATTATAAGTTTATTTTCTGAGTTTTAATTAAACACGTGAATTCTTTAGATAAAGGGAATGTTCTGGGAACCTGGGATACAACATGTAGAAAATGTTTGATGGTTTTTCTTTCATTTGTATAATATAGTATGAAACACGACTCTAAAAGGGTGTTATGACTTTTGAACTCTATCGTGGCTTTCCTTTGTGGTCTGATCAGCCTCATGGGAGGGCCATTTGGATAATGAATGTAAGGTCATTTGTGATACTGATTTTAAGTTAATATGTGTAATGGATAATTATGAACGAGTTTAGAGTTCTTTGACATATTTGTAATTTCAACCAATGAGAAGAAAGAAATGACAAAGCCTTGGATTAATGGTAGACTTATGTTAATTATTTAGAACCTAATCTAAGCCAACAGGACAGGGATATATGACTGTGGTGATTCAGGATCATTGAGAGCATCGAGATAACCTTAATCAAACTATGTAATAACCTTAGAGATAGCCACCATAGACAGGTGATTTTTCAAAAAATCCATGAGTTCAGACAAGGAGACAGTGAGACATTTAGTAAATCTTTGGAAACAACCCATATTTGATACTGACTGTTATGAGAAAGAGCGACAGACAGATAGTAGGATGGGCAGACGGAGAAGCCCTCCCCGCACTGCTGAGACCTTGATGGTTGAGGAGTAGCATGAGGAGAGAAGATAAAAGTGATACAGAATGGGTAGATAACAGTTACTGAGTGGAGACAAAAGGGGAATGAAAGCTTAGTTGGTTTCAGGAACTAAGGTGTTAGACACTGAACCATTGCCCAGAAATGATTCTGCACAACAGGCCAAAATAATAGCATTGACGAGTGCCTGCCAAATAAGATAGGGGAGAAAGGTGACTATTTACACAGACAAGCACATAGGCATTAAAAACCATACGAAGCAGCACAGATAAATCTTAAAGAAGAAAAGACACTTGACAGTGAATTGCTACAGGATAGCCAAGAACGAACGCCCCAGGGAGAATTGGACATGTGGAAAATGAAAGGGACGATCCTACAAGATAATGTCAAACATAAGGATAATTTACTAATCTTACCTAAGTCACTGTTTAGACATGCGCCATTATTGATACATGGGCAGAGCCATGTATCAACAGGAGGGGTTAGGTTAGGACACACTTTGTGGCCTTTTGGATAATAAAAAATAAAAACAATTGTTTATGTATATAATAGATATAGCAAATGGGTAGAAGCGTTCCCAACTTACTTGGCGGACACGATTATGGTAACTAAAATATTAGGTCAAGATATTATCCCTAGAGTTGGTTTACTATGATCTAAGTCTTTAAATAATGGATGACAGTTTAGCTAATCAGGTAGAACAAATAGAAGGCCAGAGTTAAGGACCAGAACAAATAGACATAGAAGTTGAAGATATACTAGCAGAACACATGAGAAGACTGTTTGTTAACCAAACCAAGGTTTCCAAGATTTTGTGTCCAACAGGTGAATTACAGGAGAAGGTGATTCACTCATTCCATGTGGATCCAGTCTCTGAGGGGAATAGACTGGAAGCAACCACAGTGGGAGGGGCCATATCAAGTACTCCTGGTGACAGCCTTCGCGGTGAGAATATCTGAAAGAGCTACCTGGGTTCATGTCACACATTGCAAGAGGGTAAGACACACTGACACTGGCGAACAATCACAGAGTTAGGAGAAGAACCGAATACCAATAAGGTTTGGAGGTCACCTCTCTAACGAAGATTCCCTAACCCGCCCTATTCTCCCTGTGTGCGTTCATAAAAGTGAAAGTAGCCTCTAGCTGATGATATGTTCTCTGTGAAAGGGTGGGGCTTTACAGGATTGCTGATAGGTCTGATCTGATTGTGGTCTGATTGTGGGAGCCATATTCCTAATACACCATGACCTATCCGAGTAGGAAGAAGGTGGTAACTTGACCCATAGTGTAGAAGATGAGGATTTTGTATTAACCAAGCATAAAAGATAACTTAATCTGGGTAAACAGGAAGTGAGAGTAGAGATAGGGAAGGATGTCTCAGTTGAGTTCTATGTAGACCAAAATGGGGTCTCTGACCCCTTGGCAGTCTAGGACTGTGAGCCATTATGGAATATATATGTGCAGGTCCCCGTGTAGTTCATGGAAACAGGTCATAGCTCACACCGAGAGAGAGGGCTATATAAATCCACATATCCAGTATGGAGGAAGATGGAGTATAGTGAAGGTGAAGGTGAGGGGTTTTGACTGTAATCCGGAGCGAGGGAAGTATTGCATAAAGGTACGAATTACCATTATTGATAGCATTGGAGTTCCAAGGGGGTGCCTGATGAGTTCAAAGCTAGGAATCAGATATGGGCTGGATTGGATTGGATTGGAATCAAGCATCTTCTGATGGTAAACTCTCAATAAAAATGTAGATTGGATCAATTATATCTACAACAACCAACAGCGTTTCATCAACTATACTAGAGAGGCGATAAAAGGGTTAGCAGAACAAACAGCTGCAACTAGTTCGATGGTTTGGCAGAATAGAATAGCATTGGATATTTTGCTGGCTGAAAAGGGTGGGGTGTGTGTGATATTCAGATTAGAATGTTGTACTTTCATCCCCAATAACACAGCTCCAGACAGATCAGTGACCAAGGCCCTGGCTGGTTTAACCAGATTAGCTCACGAATTAGCAGAAAACTCTGGGGTGGATAATTCTCTAACAAATTGGTTTGACAGTATGTTTGGGAAATGGAAAAATGTCATCATCACTGTGTTGTGGGCGACTTTTACCTGTATGAGTGTTTTGGTTCTGTGTGGATGTTGTTTGGTCCCCTGTGTGAGAGGTTTGATTACCGGGACTCTGGAGAGAACAATGACGCAACAGATGGTGAGGTACGATCCGATTCCGAGCTCCGGACAGTGGATGACGAATACAGGCCTCCAGGCCTAGGAGAGGGCTCCATTTCTATTAACTACGAGGAGCCAATGTTGAATAAGACTGTTTTTAATGTTTAAGACTGTTTTTTTTATGAAGATTGTAATAAAAATCTTAACAGGAAGCGTTATATTTGGATATAGGCCTATAACAGTCATTGATGAATATCGAATGTACATACATGTATGTACATTCAAACTACCTGCCCTCCAGGACATCTACACCACCCGATGTCACAGAAAGGCCATAAAGATCATCAAAGACAACAACCACTCGAGCCACTGCCTGTTCACCCCGCTATCATCCAGAAGGCGAGGTCAGTACAGGTGCATCAAAGCAGGGACCGAGAGACTGAAAAACAGCTTCTATCTCCAAGGCCATCAGACTGTTAAACAGCCACCACTAACATTGAGTGGCTGCTGCCAACATACTGACTCAACTCCAGCCACTTTAATAATGGGAGTTGATGGAAATTGATGTAAAATACATCACTAGCCACTTTAAACAATGCTACTCAATATAATGTTGACATACCCTACATTACTCATCTCATATGTATATGTATATACTGTACCCTATATGATCTACTGCATCTTTATGTAATACATGTATCACTAGCCACTTTAAACTATGCCACTTTGTTTACATACCCTACATTACTCATCTCATATGTATATACTGTACTTGATACCATCTACTGTATCTTGCCTACGCCGTTCTGTACCATCACTCATTCATATATCTTTATGTACATATTCTTTATCCCTTTACACTTGTGTGTATAAGGAAGTAGTTTTGGAATTGTTAGGTTAGATTACTCGTTGGTTATTACTGCATTGTCGGAACTAGAAGCACAAGCATTTCGCTACACTCGCATTAACATCTGCTAACCATGTGTATGTGACAAATAAATTTGATTTGCCTTTGTTAAAAGTATTGTTTTGAATTATTCTTGTATACCATTTATGTTTCCATATTGTATTTGAGGTATCAGTGTGTATTATTTAGTCATTAAGGGTGGATTGTTAATGGAATTTATATGTCTAAATTAATGATTAGAATATTCCACCCTGAAAACATATAATTGTATGAAATTGATTAGGATCATAAAATTATTATTAATGATGTGTGTAGTTTTAGTCAGAATTAGGGTAAAACAATATATCTGTACAATAAATCTTTATAATATCTTAAACAAAGACTGTGTGAGCAAAATTCGGTCCTGACCTTGCTAAATATGAATATGATGTTTTCATAGTTGTCAGGATGGCTAAGGCGCCAGACTCCAGACTAGAATCCTTCCTACTTAAAGGGGTATTCTGATCTCAGTGTTAGAGGGAAGGGTTCAAATCCCTCTTCTGACAGAGCGTTTGCCTTAAAAAAGTAGCTCTTTGTCAATAATGAAAAATGGTGAAAGGAAAACACATGAACAGTGACTAATAGTTTGATAGATGTCATAGTTTGAGAACAGAAAACACATGAAACGGGAATAATAGTTCAATACATGTCAACATATGCCTAGTTTAGAATTCAATAAGTTACTAAAATTCCATTGAAAAATGTTTTTTACTATATCTTTCATTAGCTTTTAACATTTTTTGTTTATTTTTCTTTGTATCTTATTATCTACATGTTTCCATCAGACATATCAGACATTATGTTACAGAATCATTAAAAAATATGAATTTTAAGGTTTTATAAGTGTCAGGATGGCCGAGTGGTCTAAGGCGCCAGACTCAAGGTGAGAATCCTTCCTAGTTACAGGGGTATTCTGGTCTCCGATTGGAGGCGAGGGTTCAAATCCCTCTTCTGACACACCTTTTGCCTTAAAAAAGAGTAGCTCTTTGTCAAAACCGAAAATGGAAACAGGAAAACACATGAACAGTGATTAATAGTTTGATAGATGTCATAGTTTGAGAACAGAAAACACATGAAACGGGAACATATGCCTAGTTTAGAATTCAAGAAGTTACTCAAATTCCATTGAAAAATGTTTTTTACTATATCTTTAATTAGCTTTTAACATTTTTTGTTTCTTTTTCTTTGTATCTTAAGATCTGCATGTAACCATCAGACATATCAGATGTTATGTTACATAATCGTGAAAAAATATGAATTTTAAGGTTTTGTAGTTGTCAGGATGGCCGAGTGGTCTGAGGTGAGAATCTTTCCTAGTTACAGGGGTATTCTGGTCTCTGATTGGAGGCGAGGGTTCAAATCCCTCTTCTGACACAGCTTTTGCCTTAAAAAAGAGTAGCTCTTTGTCAAAACCGAAAATGGAAACAGGAAAACACATGAACAGTGATTAATAGTTTGATAGATGTCATAGTTTGAGAACAGAAAACACATGAACAGTGATTAATAGTTTGATAGATGTCATAGTTTGAGAACAGAAAACACATGAAACGGGAATAATAGTTCAATACATGTCAACATATGCCTAGTTTAGAATTCAATAAGTTACTCAAATTCCATTGAAAAATGTTTTTTACTATATCTTTCATTAGCTTTTAACATTTTTTGTTTATTTTTCTTTGTATCTTATTATCTACATGTTTCCATCAGACATATCAGACATAATGTTACAGAATCAAGAAAAAATACGAATTTTATGCATTTATAAGTGTCAGGATGACCGAGTGGTCTAAGGCGCCAGACTCAAGGTGAGAATCCTTCCTAGTTACAGGGGTATTCTGGTCTCCGATTGGAGGCGAGGGTTCAAATCCCTCTTCTGACACACCCTTTGCCTTAATAAAGAGTAGCTCTTTGTCAAAACCGAAAAATTCTCCAAATGGTGAAAGGAAAACACATGAACAGTGATTAATAGTTTGATAGATGTCATAGTTTGAGAACAGAAAACACATGAAACGGGAACATATGCCTAGTTTAGAATTCAATAAGTTACTCAAATTCCATTGAAAAATGTTTTTTACTATATCTTTCATTAGCTTTTAACATTTTTTGTTTCTTTTTCTTTGTATCTTAAGATCTGCATGTAACCATCAGACATATCAGATGTTATGTTACATAATCGTGAAAAAATATGAATTTTAAGGTTTTGTAGTTGTCAGGATGGCCGAGTGGTCTAAGGCGCCAGACTCAAGGTGAGAATCCTTCCTAGTTACAGGGGTATTCTGGTCTCCGATTGGAGGCGAGGGTTCAAATCCCTCTTCTGACACACCTTTTGCCTTAAAAAAGAGTAGCTCTTTGTCAAAACCGAAAATGGAAACAGGAAAACACATGAACAGTGATTAATAGTTTGATAGATGTCATAGTTTGAGAACAGAAAACACATGAAACGGGAACATATGCCTAGTTTAGAATTCAATAAGTTACTCAAATTCCATTGAAAAATGTTTTTTACTATATCTTTAATTAGCTTTTAACATTTTTTGTTTCTTTTTCTTTGTATCTTAAGATCTGCATGTAACCATCAGACATATCAGATGTTATGTTACATAATCGTGAAAAAATATGAATTTTAAGGTTTTGTAGTTGTCAGGATGGCCGAGTGGTCTAAGGTGAGAATCTTTCCTAGTTACAGGGGTATTCTGGTCTCTGATTGGAGGCGAGGGTTCAAATCCCTCTTCTGACACAGCTTTTGCCTTAAAAAAGAGTAGCTCTTTGTCAAAACCGAAAATGGAAACAGGAAAACACATGAACAGTGATTAATAGTTTGATAGATGTCATAGTTTGAGAACAGAAAACACATGAAACGGGAATAATAGTTCAATACATGTCAACATATGCCTAGTTTAGAATTCAGTAAGTTACTCAAATTCCATTGAAAAATGTTTTTTACTATATCTTTCATTAGCTTTTAACATTTTTTGTTCCTTTTTCTTTGTATCTTATTATCTAAATGTTTCCATCAGACATATCAGACATAATGTTACAGAATCAAGAAAAAATACGAATTTTATGCATTTATAAGTGTCAGGATGACCGAGTGGTCTAAGGCGCCAGACTCAAGGTGAGAATCCTTCCTAGTTACAGGGGTATTCTGGTCTCCGATTGGAGGCGAGGGTTCAAATCCCTCTTCTGACACACCTTTTGCCTTAAAAAAAGAGTAGCTCTTTGTGAAAACCGAAAATGGAAACAGGAAAACACATGAACAGTGATTAATAGTTTGATAGATGTCATAGTTTGAGAACAGAAAACACATGAAACGGGAATAATAGTTCAATACATATCAACATATGCCTAGTTTAGAATTCAATAAGTTACTCAAATTCCATTGAAAAATGTTTTTTACTATATCTTTCATTAGCTTTTAACATTTTTTGTTTATTTTTCTTTGTATCTTATTATCTACATGTTTCCATCAGACATATCAGACATTATGTTACAGAATCATTTAAAAATATACGAATTTTATGCATTTATAAGTGTCAGGATGGCAGAGTGGTCTAAGGCGCCAGACTCAAGGTGAGAATCCTTCCTAGTTACAGGGGTATTCTGGTCTCCGATTGGAGGCGAGGGTTCAAATCCCTCTTCTGACACACCTTTTGCCTTAAAAAAGAGTAGCTCTTTGTCAAAACCGAAAATGGAAACAGGAAAACACATGAACAGTGATTAATAGTTTGATAGATGTCATAGTTTGAGAACAGAAAACACATGAAACGGGAACATATGCCTAGTTTAGATTTCAATAAGTTACTCAAATTCCATTGAAAAATGTTTTTTACTATATCTTTCATTAGCTTTTAACATTTTTTGTTTCTTTTTCTTTGTATCTTAAGATCTGCATGTAACCATCAGACATATCAGATGTTATGTTACATAATCGAGAAAAAATATGAATTTTAAGGTTTTGTAGTTGTCAGGATGGCCGAGTGGTCTAAGGCGCCAGACTCAAGGTGAGAATCCTTCCTAGTTACAGGGGTATTCTGGTCTCCGATTGGAGGCGAGGGTTCAAATCCCTCTTCTGACACAGCTTTTGCCTTAAAAAAGAGTAGCTCTTTGTCAAAACTGAAAAATTCTCCAAATGGTGAAAGGAAAACACATGAACAGTGATTAATAGTTTGATAGATGTCATAGTTTGAGAACAGAAAACACATGAAACGGGAACATATGCCTAGTTTAGAATTCAATAAGTTACTCAAATTCCATTGAAAAATGTTTTTTACTATATCTTTCATTAGCTTTTAACATTTTTTGTTTCTTTTTCTTTGTATCTTAAGATCTGCATGTAACCATCAGACATATCAGATGTTATGTTACATAATCGTGAAAAAATATTATTTTTAAGGTATTGTAGTTGTCAGGATGGCCGAGTGGTCTAAGGCGCCAGACTCAAGGTGAGAATCCTTCCTAGTTTACAGGGGTATTCTGGTGTCTGATTGGAGGCGAGGGTTCAAATCCCTCTTCTGACACGGCTTTTGCCTTAAAAAAGAGTAGCTCTTTGTCAAAACCGAAAATGGAAACAGGAAAACACATGAACATGAATAGTTTGATAGATGTCATAGTTTGAGAACAGAAAACACATGAAACGGGAATAATAGTTCAATACATATCAACATATGCCTAGTTTAGAATTCAATAAGTTACTCAAATTCCATTGAAAAATGTTTTTTACTATATCTTTCATTAGCTTTTAACATTTTTTGTTTATTTTTCTTTGTATCTTATTATCTACATGTTTCCATCAGACATATCAGACATTATGTTACAGAATCATTTAAAAATATACGAATTTTATGCATTTATAAGTGTCAGGATGGCAGAGTGGTCTAAGGCGCCAGACTCAAGGTGAGAATCCTTCCTAGTTACAGGGGTATTCTGGTCTCCGATTGGAGGCGAGGGTTCAAATCCCTCTTCTGACACACCTTTTGCCTTAAAAAAGAGTAGCTCTTTGTCAAAACCGAAAATGGAAACAGGAAAACACATGAACAGTGATTAATAGTTTGATAGATGTCATAGTTTGAGAACAGAAAACACATGAAACGGGAACATATGCCTAGTTTAGATTTCAATAAGTTACTCAAATTCCATTGAAAAATGTTTTTTACTATATCTTTCATTAGCTTTTAACATTTTTTGTTTCTTTTTCTTTGTATCTTAAGATCTGCATGTAACCATCAGACATATCAGATGTTATGTTACATAATCGAGAAAAAATATGAATTTTAAGGTTTTGTAGTTGTCAGGATGGCCGAGTGGTCTAAGGCGCCAGACTCAAGGTGAGAATCCTTCCTAGTTACAGGGGTATTCTGGTCTCCGATTGGAGGCGAGGGTTCAAATCCCTCTTCTGACACACCTTTTGCCTTAAAAAAGAGTAGCTCTTTGTCAAAACCGAAAATGGAAACAGGAAAACACATGAACAGTGATTAATAGTTTGATAGATGTCATAGTTTGAGAACAGAAAACACATGAAACGGGAACATATGCCTAGTTTAGATTTCAATAAGTTACTCAAATTCCATTGAAAAATGTTTTTTACTATATCTTTCATTAGCTTTTAACATTTTTTGTTTCTTTTTCTTTGTATCTTAAGATCTGCATGTAACCATCAGACATATCAGATGTTATGTTACATAATCGTGAAAAAATATTATTTTTAAGGTATTGTAGTTGTCAGGATGGCCGAGTGGTCTAAGGCGCCAGACTCAAGGTGAGAATCCTTCCTAGTTTACAGGGGTATTCTGGTGTCTGATTGGAGGCGAGGGTTCAAATCCCTCTTCTGACACGGCTTTTGCCTTAAAAAAGAGTAGCTCTTTGTCAAAACCGAAAAATTCTCCAAATGGTGAAAGGAAAACACATGAACAGTGATTAATAGTTTGATAGATGTCATAGTTTGAGAACAGAAAACACATGAAACGGGAACATATGCCTAGTTTAGAATTCAATAAGTTACTCAAATTCCATTGAAAAATGTTTTTTACTATATCTTTCATTAGCTTTTAACATTTTTTGTTTCTTTTTCTTTGTATCTTAAGATCTGCATGTAACCATCAGACATATCAGATGTTATGTTACATAATCGTGAAAAAATATGAATTTTAAGGTTTTGTAGTTGTCAGGATGGCCGAGTGGTCTAAGGCGCCAGACTCAAGGTGAGAATCCTTCCTAGTTTACAGGGGTATTCTGGTCTCTGATTGGAGGCGAGGGTTCAAATCCCTCTTCTGACACGGCTTTTGCCTTAAAAAAGAGTAGCTCTTTGTCAAAACCGAAAATGGAAACAGGAAAACACATGAACATGAATAGTTTGATAGATGTCATAGTTTGAGAACAGAAATCACATGAAACGGGAATAATAGTTCAATACATGTCAACATATGCCTAGTTTAGAATTCAATAAGTTACTCAAATTCCATTGAAAAATGTTTTTTACTATATCTTTCATTAGCTTTTAACATTTTTTGTTTATTTTTCTTTGTATCTCATTATCTACATGTTTCCATCAGACATATCAGACATTATGTTACAGAATCATGAAAAAATATGATTTTTAAGGATTTATAAGTGTCAGGATGGCCGAGTGGTCTAAGGCGCCAGACTCAAGGTGAGAATCCTTCCTAGTTACAGGGGTATTCTGGTCTCCGATTGGAGGCGAGGGTTCAAATCCCTCTTCTGACACAGCTTTTGCCTTAAAAAAGAGTAGCTCTTTGTCAAAACCGAAAAATTCTCCAAATGGTGAAAGGAAAACACATGAACAGTGATTAATAGTTTGATAGATGTCATAGTTTGAGAACAGAAAACACATGAAACGGGAACATATGCCTAGTTTAGAATTCAATAAGTTACTCAAATTCCATTGAAAAATGTTTTTTACTATATCTTTCATTAGCTTTTAACATTTTTTGTTTCTTTTTCTTTGTATCTTAAGATCTGCATGTAACCATCAGACATATCAGATGTTATGTTACATAATCGTGAAAAAATATGAATTTTAAGGTTTTGTAGTTGTCAGGATGGCCGAGTGGTCTAAGGCGCCAGACTCAAGGTGAGAATCCTTCCTAGTTTACAGGGGTATTCTGGTCTCTGATTGGAGGCGAGGGTTCAAATCCCTCTTCTGACACGGCTTTTGCCTTAAAAAAGAGAAGCTCTTTGTCAAAACCGAAAATGGAAACAGGAAAACACATGAACAGTGATTAATAGTTTGATAGATGTCATAGTTTGAGAACAGAAAACACATGAAACGGGAATAATAGTTCAATACATGTCAACATATGCCTAGTTTAGAATTCAATAAGTTACTAAAATTCCATTGAAAAATGTTTTTTACTATATCTTTCATTAGCTTTTATCATTTTTTGTTTATTTTTCTTTGTATCTTATTATCTACATGTTTCCATCAGACATATCAGACATTATGTTACAGAATCATGAAAAAATATGAATTTTAAGGATTTATAAGTGTCAGGATGGCCGAGTGGTCTAAGGCGCCAGACTCAAGGTGAGAATCCTTCCTAGTTACAGGGGTATTCTGGTCTCCGATTGGAGGCGAGGGTTCAAATCCCTCTTCTGACACACCTTTTGCCTTAAAAAAGAGTAGCTCTTTGTCAAAACCGAAAAATTCTCCAAATGGTGAAAGGAAAACACATGAACAGTGATTAATAGTTTGATAGATGTCATAGTTTGAGAACAGAAAACACATGAAACGGGAACATATGCCTAGTTTAGAATTCAATAAGTTACTCAAATTCCATTGAAAAATGTTTTTTACTATATCTTTAATTCGCTTTTAAAATTTTTTGTTTCTTTTTCTTTGTATCTTAAGATCTGCATGTAACCATCAGACATATCAGATGTTATGTTACATAATCGTGAAAAAATATGAATTTTAAGGTTTTGTAGTTGTCAGGATGGCCGAGTGGTCTAAGGCGCCAGACTCAAGGTGAGAATCCTTCCTAGTTTACAGGGGTATTCTGGCCTCTGATTGGAGGCGAGGGTTCAAATCCCTCTTCTGACACGGCTTTTGCCTTAAAAAAGAGTAGCTCTTTGTCAAAACCGAAAATGGAAACAGGAAAACACATGAACAGTGATTAATAGTTTGATAGATGTCATAGTTTGAGAACAGAAAACACATGAAACGGGAACATATGCCTAGTTTAGATTTCAATAAGTTACTCAAATTCCATTGAAAAATGTTTTTTACTATATCTTTCATTAGCTTTTAACATTTTTTGTTTCTTTTTCTTTGTATCTTAAGATCTGCATGTAACCATCAGACATATCAGATGTTATGTTACATAATCGAGAAAAAATATGAATTTTAAGGTTTTGTAGTTGTCAGGATGGCCGAGTGGTCTAAGGCGCCAGACTCAAGGTGAGAATCCTTCCTAGTTACAGGGGTATTCTGGTCTCCGATTGGAGGCGAGGGTTCAAATCCCTCTTCTGACACAGCTTTTGCCTTAAAAAAGAGTAGCTCTTTGTCAAAACTGAAAAATTCTCCAAATGGTGAAAGGAAAACACATGAACAGTGATTAATAGTTTGATAGATGTCATAGTTTGAGAACAGAAAACACATGAAACGGGAACATATGCCTAGTTTAGAATTCAATAAGTTACTCAAATTCCATTGAAAAATGTTTTTTACTATATCTTTCATTAGCTTTTAACATTTTTTGTTTCTTTTTCTTTGTATCTTAAGATCTGCATGTAACCATCAGACATATCAGATGTTATGTTACATAATCGTGAAAAAATATTATTTTTAAGGTATTGTAGTTGTCAGGATGGCCGAGTGGTCTAAGGCGCCAGACTCAAGGTGAGAATCCTTCCTAGTTTACAGGGGTATTCTGGTGTCTGATTGGAGGCGAGGGTTCAAATCCCTCTTCTGACACGGCTTTTGCCTTAAAAAAGAGTAGCTCTTTGTCAAAACCGAAAATGGAAACAGGAAAACACATGAACATGAATAGTTTGATAGATGTCATAGTTTGAGAACAGAAATCACATGAAACGGGAATAATAGTTCAATACATGTCAACATATGCCTAGTTTAGAATTCAATAAGTTACTCAAATTCCATTGAAAAATGTTTTTTACTATATCTTTCATTAGCTTTTAACATTTTTTGTTTATTTTTCTTTGTATCTCATTATCTACATGTTTCCATCAGACATATCAGACATTATGTTACAGAATCATGAAAAAATATGATTTTTAAGGATTTATAAGTGTCAGGATGGCCGAGTGGTCTAAGGCGCCAGACTCAAGGTGAGAATCCTTCCTAGTTACAGGGGTATTCTGGTCTCCGATTGGAGGCGAGGGTTCAAATCCCTCTTCTGACACAGCTTTTGCCTTAAAAAAGAGTAGCTCTTTGTCAAAACCGAAAAATTCTCCAAATGGTGAAAGGAAAACACATGAACAGTGATTAATAGTTTGATAGATGTCATAGTTTGAGAACAGAAAACACATGAAACGGGAACATATGCCTAGTTTAGAATTCAATAAGTTACTCAAATTCCATTGAAAAATGTTTTTTACTATATCTTTCATTAGCTTTTAACATTTTTTGTTTCTTTTTCTTTGTATCTTAAGATCTGCATGTAACCATCAGACATATCAGATGTTATGTTACATAATCGTGAAAAAATATGAATTTTAAGGTTTTGTAGTTGTCAGGATGGCCGAGTGGTCTAAGGCGCCAGACTCAAGGTGAGAATCCTTCCTAGTTTACAGGGGTATTCTGGTCTCTGATTGGAGGCGAGGGTTCAAATCCCTCTTCTGACACGGCTTATGCCTTAAAAAAGAGTAGCTCTTTGTCAAAACCGAAAATGGAAACAGGAAAACACATGAACAGTGATTAATAGTTTGATAGATGTCATAGTTTGAGAACAGAAAACACATGAAACGGGAATAATAGTTCAATACATGTCAACATATGCCTAGTTTAGAATTCAATAAGTTACTAAAATTCCATTGAAAAATGTTTTTTACTATATCTTTCATTAGCTTTTATCATTTTTTGTTTATTTTTCTTTGTATCTTATTATCTACATGTTTCCATCAGACATATCAGACATTATGTTACAGAATCATGAAAAAATATGATTTTTAAGGATTTATAAGTGTCAGGATGGCCGAGTGGTCTAAGGCGCCAGACTCAAGGTGAGAATCCTTCCTAGTTACAGGGGTATTCTGGTCTCCGATTGGAGGCGAGGGTTCAAATCCCACTTCTGACACACCTTTTGCCTTAAAAAAGAGTAGCTCTTTGTCAAAACCGAAAAATTCTCCAAATGGTGAAAGGAAAACACATGAACAGTGATTAATAGTTTGATAGATGTCATAGTTTGAGAACAGAAAACACATGAAACGGGAACATATGCCTAGTTTAGAATTCAATAAGTTACTCAAATTCCATTGAAAAATGTTTTTTACTATATCTTTAATTCGCTTTTAAAATTTTTTGTTTCTTTTTCTTTGTATCTTAAGATCTGCATGTAACCATCAGACATATCAGATGTTATGTTACATAATCGTGAAAAAATATGAATTTTAAGGTTTTGTAGTTGTCAGGATGGCCGAGTGGTCTAAGGCGCCAGACTCAAGGTGAGAATCCTTCCTAGTTTACAGGGGTATTCTGGCCTCTGATTGGAGGCGAGGGTTCAAATCCCTCTTCTGACACGGCTTTTGCCTTAAAAAAGAGTAGCTCTTTGTCAAAACCGAAAATGGAAACAGGAAAACACATGAACAGTGATTAATAGTTTGATAGATGTCATAGTTTGAGAACAGAAAACACATGAAACGGGAATAATAGTTCAATACATGTCAACATATGCCTAGTTTAGAATTCAATAAGTTACTAAAATTCCATTGAAAAATGTTTTTTACTATATCTTTCATTAGCTTTTAACATTTTTTGTTTATTTTTCTTTGTATCTTATTATCTACATTTTTCCATCAGACATATCAGACATTATGTTACAGAATCATTTAAAAATATTCGAATTTTATGCATTTGTATGTGTCAGGATGGCCGACTGGTCTAAGGCGCCAGACTCAAGGTGAGAATCCTTCCTAGTTACAGGGGTATTCTGGTCTCCGATTGGAGGCGAGGGTTCAAATCCCTCTTCTGACACAGCTTTTGCCTTAAAAAAAGCTTTTGCCTTTGTCAAAACCGAGAAATTATCCAAATGGTGAAAGGAAAACACATGAACAGTGATTAATAGTTTGATAGATGTCATAGTTTGAGAACAGAAAACACATGAAACGGGAACATATGCCTAGTTTAGAATTCAATAAGTTACTCAAATTCCATTGAAAAATGTTTTTTACTATATCTTTAATTCGCTTTTAACATTTTTTGTTTATTTTTCTTTGTATCTTAAGATCTGCATGTAACCATCAGACATATCAGATGTTATGTTACATAATCGTGAAAAAATATGAATTTTAAGGTTTTGTAGTTGTCAGGATGGCCGAGTGGTCTAAGGCGCCAGACTCAAGGTGAGAATCCTTCCTAGTTACAGGGGTATTCTGGTCTCCGATTGGAGGTGAGGGTTCAAATCCCTCTTCTGACACACCTTTTGCCTTAAAAAAGAGTAGCTCTTTGTCAAAACTGAAAAATTCTCCAAATGGTGAAAGGAAAACACATGAACAGTGATTAATAGTTTGATAGATGTCATAGTTTGAGAACAGAAAACACATGAAACGGGAACATATGCCTAGTTTAGAATTCAATAAGTTACTCAAATTCCATTGAAAAATGTTTTTTACTATATCTTTAATTCGCTTTTAACATTTTTTGTTTCTTTTTCTTTGTATCTTAAGATCTGCATGTAACCATCAGACATATCAGATGTTATGTTACATAATCGAGAAAAAATATGAATTTTAAGGTTTTGTAGTTGTCAGGATGGCCGAGTGGTCTAAGGCGCCAGACTCAAGGTGAGAATCCTTCCTAGTTTACAGGGGTATTCTGGTCTCTGATTGGAGGCGAGGGTTCAAATCCCTCTTCTGACACAGCTTTTGCCTTAAAAAAGAGTAGCTCTTTGTCAAAACTGAAAAATTCTCCAAATGGTGAAAGGAAAACACATGAACAGTGATTAATAGTTTGATAGATGTCATAGTTTGAGAACAGAAAACACATGAAACGGGAACATATGCCTAGTTTAGAATTCAATAAGTTACTCAAATTCCATTGAAAAATGTTTTTTACTATATCTTTAATTCGCTTTTAACATTTGTTGTTTCTTTTTCTTTGTATGTTAAGATCTGCATGTAACCATCAGACATATCAGATGTTATGTTACATAATCGTGAAAAAATATGAATTTTAAGGTTTTGTAGTTGTCAGGATGGCCGAGTGGTCTAAGGCGCCAGACTCAAGGTGAGAATCCTTCCTAGTTTACAGGGGTATTCTGGTCTCTGATTGGAGGCGAGGGTTCAAATCCCTCTTCTGACACGGCTTTTGCCTTAAAAAAGAGTAGCTCTTTGTCAAAACCGAGAAATTATCCAAATGGTGAAAGGAAAACACATGAACAGTGATTAATAGTTTGATAGATGTCATAGTTTGAGAACAGAAAACACATGAAACGGGAACATATGCCTAGTTTAGAATTCAATAAGTTACTCAAATTCCATTGAAAAATGTTTTTTACTATATCTTTAATTCGCTTTTAACATTTTTTGTTTCTTTTTCTTTGTATGTTAAGATCTGCATGTAACCATCAGACATATCAGATGTTATGTTACATAATCGTGAAAAAATATGAATTTTAAGGTTTTGTAGTTGTCAGGATGGCCGAGTGGTCTAAGGCGCCAGACTCAAGGTGAGAATCCTTCCTAGTTTACAGGGGTATTCTGGTCTCTGATTGGAGGCGAGGGTTCAAATCCCTCTTCTGACACGGCTTTTGCCTTAAAAAAGAGTAGCTCTTTGTCAAAACCGAAAAATTCTCCAAATGGTGAAAGGAAAACACATGAACAGTGATTAATAGTTTGATAGATGTCATAGTTTGAGAACAGAAAACACATGAAGCGGGAACATATGCCTAGTTTAGATTTCAATAAGTTACTCAAATTCTATTGAAAAATGTTTTTTACTATATCTTTCATTAGCTTTTAACATTTTTTGTTTCTTTTTCTTTGTATCTTAAGATCTGCATGTAACCATCAGACATATCAGATGTTATGTTACATAATCGTGAAAAAATATGAATTTTAAGGTTTTGTAGTTGTCAGGATGGCCGAGTGGTCTAAGGCGCCAGACTCAAGGTGAGAATCTTTCCTAGTTACAGGGGTATTCTGGTCTCCGATTGGAGGTGAGGGTTCAAATCCCTCTTCTGACACGGCTTTTGCCTTAAAAAAGAGTAGCTCTTTGTCAAAACCGAAAATGGAAACAGGAAAACACATGAACAGTGATTAATAGTTTGATAGATGTCATAGTTTGAGAACAGAAAACACATGAAATGGGAATAATAGTTCAATACATGTCAACATATGCCTAGTTTAGAATTCAATAAGTTACTAAAATTCCATTGAAAAATGTTTTTTACTATATCTTTCATTAGCTTTTAACATTTTTTGTTTATTTTTCTTTGTATCTTATTATCTACATTTTTCCATCAGACATATCAGACATTATGTTACAGAATCATTTAAAAATATTCGAATTTTATGCATTTGTATGTGTCAGGATGGCCGAGTGGTCTAAGGCGCCAGACTCAAGGTGAGAATCCTTCCTAGTTACAGGGGTATTCTGGTCTCCGATTGGAGGCGAGGGTTCAAATCCCTCTTCTGACAAAGCTTTTGCCTTAAAAAAAGCTTTTGCCTTTGTCAAAACCGAGAAATTATCCAAATGGTGAAAGGAAAACACATGAACAGTGATTAATAGTTTGATAGATGTCATAGTTTGAGAACAGAAAACACATGAAACGGGAACATATGCCTAGTTTAGAATTCAATAAGTTACTCAAATTCCATTGAAAAATGTTTTTTACTATATCTTTAATTAGCTTTTAATATTTTTTGTTTATTTTTCTTTGTATCTTATTATCTACATTTTTCCATCAGACATATCAGACATTATGTTACAGAATCATGAAAAAATATGGATTTTAAGGATTTACAAGTGTCAGGATGGCCGAGTGGTCTAAGGCGCCAGACTCAAGGTGAGAATCCTTCCTAGTTACAGGTCTCTGAGAATCCTTCCTAGTTACAGGTCTCTGATTGGAGGCGAGGGTTCAAATCCCTCTTCTGACACAGTTTTTGACTTAAAAAAAGAGTAGCTCTTTGTCAAAACTGAAAAATTCTCCAAATGGTGAAAGGAAAACACATGAACAGTGATTAATAGTTTGATAGATGTCATAGTTTGAGAACAGAAAACACATGAAACGGGAACATATGCCTAGTTTAGAATTCAATAAGTTACTCAAATTCCATTGAAAAATGTTTTTTACTATATCTTTAATTAGCTTTTAATATTTTTTGTTTCTTTTTCTGTGTATCTTAAGATCTGCATGTAACCATCAGACATATCAGATGTTATGTTACATAATCGTGAAAAAATATGAATTTTAAGGTTTTGTAGTTGTCAGGATGGCCGAGTGGTCTAAGGCGCCAGACTCAAGGTGAGAATCCTTCCTAGTTACAGGGGTATTCTGGTCTCCGATTGGAGGCGAGGGTTCAAATCCCTCTTCTGACACAGCTTTTGCATTAAAAAAGAGTAGCTCTTTGTCAAAACCGAAAAATTCTCCAAATGGTGAAAGGAAAACACATGAACAGTGATTAATAGTTTGATAGATGTCATAGTTTGAGAACAGAAAACACATGAAACGGGAATAATAGTTCAATACATGTCAACATATGCCTAGTTTAGAATTCAATAAGTTACTCAAATTCCATTGAAAAATGTTTTTTACTATATCTTTCATTAGCTTTTAACATTTTTTGTTTATTTTTCTTTGTATCTTATTATCTACATGTTTCCATCAGACATATCAGACATTATGTTACAGAATCATGAAAAAATATGAATTTTAAGCATTTATAAGTGTCAGGATGGCCGAGTGGTCCAAGGCGCCAGACACAAGGTGAGAATCCTTCCTAGTTACAGGGGTATTCTGGTCTCCGATTGGAGGCGAGGGTTCAAATCCCTCTTCTGACACACCTTTTGCCTTCAAAAAGAGTAGCTCTTTGTCAAAACAGAAAATGGAAACAGGAAAACACATGAACAGTGATTAATAGTTTGATAGATGTCATAGTTTGAGAACAGAAAACACATGAAACGGGAACATATGCCTAGTTTAGAATTCAATAAGTTACTCAAATTCCATTGAAAAATGTTTTTTACTATATCTTTCATTAGCTTTTAACATTTTTTGTTTATTTTTCTTTGTATCTTATTATCTACATTTTTCCATCAGACATATCAGACATTATGTTACAGAATCATTTAAAAATATTCGAATTTTATGCATTTGTATGTGTCAGGATGGCCGAGTGGTCTAAGGCGCCAGACTCAAGGTGAGAATCCTTCCTAGTTACAGGGGTATTCTGGTCTCCGATTGGAGGCGAGGGTTCAAATCCCTCTTCTGACACACCTTTTGCCTTAAAAAAGAGTAGCTCTTTGTCAAAACCGAAAAATTCTCCAAATGTTGAAAGGAAAACACATGAACAGTGATTAATAGTTTGATAGATGTCATAGTTTGAGAACAGAAAACACATGAAACGGGAATAATAGTTCAATACATACCAACATATGCCTAGTTTAGAATTCAATACGTTACTAAAATTCCATTGAAAAATGTTTTTTAATATATCTTTCATTAGCTTTTAACATTTTTTGTTTCTTTTTCTTTGTATCTTATTATCTACATGTTTCCATCAGACATATCAGACATTATGTTACAGAATCATGAAAAAATATGAATTTTAAGGATTTATAAGTGTCAGGATGGCCGAGTGGTCTAAGGCGCCAGACTCAAGGTGAGAATCCTTCCTACTTACAGGGGTATTCTGGTCTCCGATTGGAGGCGAGGGTTCAAATCCCTCTTCTGACACAGCTTTTGCCTTAAAAAAGAGTAGCTCTTTGTCAAAACCGAAAAATTCTCCAAATGGTGAAAGGAAAACACATGAACAGTGATTAATAGTTTGATAGATGTCATAGTTTGAGAACAGAAAACACATGAAACGGGAACATATGCCTAGTTTAGAATTCAATAAGTTACTCAAATTCCATTGAAAAATGTTTTTTACTATATCTTTCATTAGCTTTTAACATTTTTTGTTTCTTTTTCTTTGTATCTTAAGATCTGCATGTAACCATCAGACATATCAGATGTTATGTTACATAATCGTGAAAAAATATGAATTTTAAGGTTTTGTAGTTGTCAGGATGGCCGAGTGGTCTAAGGCGCCAGACTCAAGGTGAGAATCCTTCCTAGTTACAGGGGTATTCTGGTCTCCGATTGGAGGCGAGGGTTCAAATCCCTCTTCTGACACACCTTTTGCCTTTAAAAAAGAGTAGCTCTTTGTCAAAACCGAAAAATTCTCAAAATGGTGAAAGGAAAACACATGAACAGTGATTAATAGTTTGATAGATGTCATAGTTTGAGAACAGAAAACACATGAAACGGGAACATATGCCTAGTTTAGAATTCAATAAGTTACTCAAATTCCATTGAAAAATGTTTTTTACTATATCTTTCATTAGCTTTTAACATTTTTTGTTTCTTTTTCTTTGTATCTTAAGATCTGCATGTAACCATCAGACATATCAGATGTTATGTTACATAATCGTGAAAAAATATGAATTTTAAGGTTTTGTAGTTGTCAGGATGGCCGAGTGGTCTAAGGCGCCAGACTCAAGGTGAGAATCCTTCCTAGTTACAGGGGTATTCTGGTCTCCGATTGGAGGCGAGGGTTCAAATCCCTCTTCTGACACACCTTTTGCCTTAAAAAAAGAGTAGCTCTTTGTCAAAACCGAAAAATTCTCCAAATGGTGGAAGGAAAACACATGAACAGTGATTAATAGTTTGATAGATGTCATAGTTTGAGAACAGAAAACACATGAAACGGGAATAATAGTTCAATACATGTCAACATATGCCTAGTTTAGAATTCAATACGTTACTAAAATTCCATTGAAAAATGTTTTTTAATATATCTTTCCTTAGCTTTTAACATTTTTTGTTTCTTTTTCTTTGTATCTTATTATCTACATGTTTCCATCAGACATATCAGACATTATGTTACAGAATCATGAAAAAATATGAATTTTAAGGATTTATAAGTGTCAGGATGGCCGAGTGGTCTAAGGCGCCAGACTCAAGGTGAGAATCCTTCCTAGTTACAGGGGTATTCTGGTCTCCGATTGGAGGCGAGGGTTTAAATCCCTCTTCTGACACAGCTTTTGCCTTAAAAAAGAGTAGCTCTTTGTCAAAACCGAAAAATTCTCCAAATGGTGAAAGGAAAACACATGAACAGTGATTAATAGTTTGATAGATGTCATAGTTTGAGGACAGAAAACACATGAAACGGGAACATATGCCTAGTTTAGAATTCAATAAGTTACTCAAATTCCATTGAAAAATGTTTTTTACTATATCTTTCATTAGCTTTTAACATTTTTTGTTTCTTTTTCTTTGTATCTTAAGATCTGCATGTAACCATCAGACATATCAGATGGTATGTTACATAATCGTGAAAAAATATGAATTTAAGGTTTTGTAGTTGTCAGGATGGCCGAGTGGTCTAAGGCGCCAGACTCAAGGTGAGAATCCTTCCTAGTTACAGGGGTATTCTGGTCTCCGATTGGAGGCGAGGGTTCAAATCCCTCTTCTGACACACCTTTTGCCTTAAAAAAAGAGTAGCTCTTTGTCAAAACCGAAAAATTCTCCAAATGGTGAAAGGAAAACACATGAACAGTGATTAATAGTTTGATAGATGTCATAGTTTGAGAACAGAAAACACATGAAACGGGAATAATAGTTCAATACATACCAACATATGCCTAGTTTAGAATTCAATAAGTTACTAAAATTCCATTGAAAAATGTTTTTTAATATATCTTTCATTAGCTTTTAACATTTTTTGTTTCTTTTTCTTTGTATCTTATTATCTACATGTTTCCATCAGACATATCAGACATTATGTTACAGAATCATGAAAAAATACTAATTTTATCCATTTATTAGTGTCAGGATGGCCGAGTGGTCTAAGGCGCCAGACTCAAGGTGAGAATCCTTCCTAGTTACAGGGGTATTCTGGTCTCCGATTGGAGGCGAGGGTTCAAATCCCTCTTCTGACACACCTTTTGCCTTAAAAAAGAGTAGCTCTTTGTCAAAACCGAAAAATTCTCCAAATGTTGAAAGGAAAACACATGAACAGTGATTAATAGTTTGATAGATGTCATAGTTTGAGAACAGAAAACACATGAAACGGGAATAATAGTTCAATACATACCAACATATGCCTAGTTTAGAATTCAATACGTTACTAAAATTCCATTGAAAAATGTTTTTTAATATATCTTTCATTAGCTTTTAACATTTTTTGTTTCTTTTTCTTTGTATCTTATTATCTACATGTTTCCATCAGACATATCAGACATTATGTTACAGAATCATGAAAAAATATGAATTTTAAGGATTTATAAGTGTCAGGATGGCCGAGTGGTCTAAGGCGCCAGACTCAAGGTGAGAATCCTTCCTACTTACAGGGGTATTCTGGTCTCCGATTGGAGGCGAGGGTTCAAATCCCTCTTCTGACACACCTTTTGCCTTAAAAAAGAGTAGCTCTTTGTCAAAACCGAAAAATTCTCCAAATGGTGAAAGGAAAACACATGAACAGTGATTAATAGTTTGATAGATGTCATAGTTTGAGAACAGAAAACACATGAAACGGGAACATATGCCTAGTTTAGATTTCAATAAGTTACTCAAATTCCATTGAAAAATGTTTTTTACTATATCTTTCATTAGCTTTTAACATTTTTTGTTTATTTTTCTTTGTATCTTAAGATCTGCATGTAACCATCAGACATATCAGATGTTATGTTACATAATCGAGAAAAAATATGAATTTTAAGGTTTTGTAGTTGTCAGGATGGCCGAGTGGTCTAAGGCGCCAGACTCAAGGTGAGAATCCTTCCTAGTTACAGGGGTATTCTGGTCTCCGATTGGAGGCGAGGGTTCAAATCCCTCTTCTGACACAGCTTTTGCCTTAAAAAAGAGTAGCTCTTTGTCAAAACTGAAAAATTCTCCAAATGGTGAAAGGAAAACACATGAACAGTGATTAATAGTTTGATAGATGTCATAGTTTGAGAACAGAAAACACATGAAACGGGAACATATGCCTAGTTTAGAATTCAATAAGTTACTCAAATTCCATTGAAAAATGTTTTTTACTATATCTTTAATTTGCTTTTAACATTTTTTGTTTCTTTTTCTTTGTATGTTAAGATCTGCATGTAACCATCAGACATATCAGATGTTATGTTACATAATCGAGAAAAAATATGAATTTTAAGGTTTTGTAGTTGTCAGGATGGCCGAGTGGTCTAAGGCGCCAGACTCAAGGTGGGAATCCTTCCTAGTTACAGGGGTATTCTGGTCTCTGATTGGAGGCGAGGGTTCAAATCCCTCTTCTGACACAGCTTTTGCATTAAAAAAGAGTAGCTCTTTGTCAAAACCGAAAAATTCTCCAAATGGTGAAAGGAAAACACATGAACAGTGATTAATAGTTTGATAGATGTCATAGTTTGAGAACAGAAAACACATGAAACAGGAACATATGCCTAGTTTAGAATTCAATAAGTTACTCAAATTCCATTGAAAAATGTTTTTTACTATATCTTTAATTAGCTTTTAACATTTTTTGTTTCTTTTTCTTTGTTTCTTAAGATCTGCATGTAACCATCAGACATATCAGATGTTATGTTACATAATCGAGAAAAAATATGAATTTTAAGGTTTTGTAGTTGTCAGGATGGCCGAGTGGTCTAAGGCGCCAGACTCAAGGTGAGAATCCTTCCTAGTTACAGGGGTATTCTGGTCTCCGATTGGAGGCGAGGGTTCAAATCCCTCTTCTGACACAGCTTTTGCCTTAAAAAAGAGTAGCTCTTTGTCAAAACCGAGAAATTATCCAAATGGTGAAAGGAAAACACATGAACAGTGATTAATAGTTTGATAGATGTCATAGTTTGAGAACAGAAAACACATGAAACGGGAACATATGCCTAGTTTAGATTTCAATAAGTTACTCAAATTCCATTGAAAAATGTTTTTTACTATATCTTTCATTAGCTTTTAACATTTTTTGTTTCTTTTTCTTTGTATCTTAAGATCTGCATGTAACCATCAGACATATCAGATGTTATGTTACATAATAGAGAAAAAATATGAATTTTAAGGTTTGTAGTTGTCAGGATGGCCGAGTGGTCTAAGGCGCCAGACTCAAGGTGAGAATCCTTCCTAGTTACAGGGGTATTCTGGTCTCCGATTGGAGGCGAGGGTTCAAATCCCTCTTCTGACACAGCTTTTGCCTTAAAAAAGAGTAGCTCTTTGTCAAAACTGAAAAATTCTCCAAATGGTGAAAGGAAAACACATGAACAGTGATTAATAGTTTGATAGATGTCATAGTTTGAGAACAGAAAACACATGAAACGGGAACATATGCCTAGTTTAGAATTCAATAAGTTACTCAAATTCCATTGAAAAATGTTTTTTACTATATCTTTAATTCGCTTTTAACATTTTTTGTTTCTTTTTCTTTGTATGTTAAGATCTGCATGTAACCATCAGACATATCAGATGTTATGTTACATAATCGTGAAAAAATATGAATTTTAAGGTTTTGTAGTTGTCAGGATGGCCGAGTGGTCTAAGGCGCCAGACTCAAGGTGAGAATCCTTCCTAGTTTACAGGGGTATTCTGGTCTCTGATTGGAGGCGAGGGTTCAAATCCCTCTTCTGACACGGCTTTTGCCTTAAAAAAGAGTAGCTCTTTGTCAAAACCGAAAATGGAAACAGGAAAACACATGAACAGTGATTAATAGTTTGATAGATGTCATAGTTTGAGAACAGAAAACACATGAAACGGGAATAATAGTTCAATACATGTCAACATATGCCTAGTTTAGAATTCAATAAGTTACTAAAATTCCATTGAAAAATGTTTTTTACTATATCTTTCATTAGCTTTTAACATTTTTTGTTTATTTTTCTTTGTATCTTATTATCTACATTTTTCCATCAGACATATCAGACATTATGTTACAGAATCATTTAAAAATATTCGAATTTTATGCATTTGTATGTGTCAGGATGGCCGATTGGTCTAAGGCGCCAGACTCAAGGTGAGAATCCTTCCTAGTTACAGGGGTATTCTGGTCTCCGATTGGAGGCGAGGGTTCAAATCCCTCTTCTGACACAGCTTTTGCCTTAAAAAAAGCTTTTGCCTTTGTCAAAACCGAGAAATTATCCAAATGGTGAAAGGAAAACACATGAACAGTGATTAATAGTTTGATAGATGTCATAGTTTGAGAACAGAAAACACATGAAACGGGAACATATGCCTAGTTTAGAATTCAATAAGTTACTCAAATTCCATTGAAAAATGTTTTTTACTATATCTTTAATTCGCTTTTAACATTTTTTGTTTCTTTTTCTTTGTATGTTAAGATCTGCATGTAACCATCAGACATATCAGATGTTATGTTACATAATCGTGAAAAAATATGAATTTTAAGGTTTTGTAGTTGTCAGGATGGCCGAGTGGTCTAAGGCGCCAGACTCAAGGTGAGAATCCTTCCTAGTTTACAGGGGTATTCTGGTCTCTGATTGGAGGCGAGGGTTCAAATCCCTCTTCTGACACGGCTTTTGCCTTAAAAAAGAGTAGCTCTTTGTCAAAACCGAGAAATTATCCAAATGGTGAAAGGAAAACACATGAACAGTGATTAATAGTTTGATAGATGTCATAGTTTGAGAACAGAAAACACATGAAACGGGAACATATGCCTAGTTTAGAATTCAAGAAGTTACTCAAATTCCATTGAAAAATGTTTTTTACTATATCTTTCATTAGCTTTTAACATTTTTTGTTTCTTTTTCTTTGTATGTTAAGATCTGCATGTAACCATCAGACATATCAGATGTTATGTTACATAATCGTGAAAAAATATGAATTTTAAGGTTTTGTAGTTGTCAGGATGGCCGAGTGGTCTAAGGCGCCAGACTCAAGGTGAGAATCCTTCCTAGTTTACAGGGGTATTCTGGTCTCTGATTGGAGGCGAGGGTTCAAATCCCTCTTCTGACACGGCTTTTGCCTTAAAAAAGAGTAGCTCTTTGTCAAAACCGAAAAATTCTCCAAATGGTGAAAGGAAAACACATGAACAGTGATTAATAGTTTGATAGATGTCATAGTTTGAGAACAGAAAACACATGAAGCGGGAACATATGCCTAGTTTAGATTTCAATAAGTTACTCAAATTCTATTGAAAAATGTTTTTTACTATATCTTTCGTTAGCTTTTAACATTTTTTGTTTCTTTTTCTTTGTATCTTAAGATCTGCATGTAACCATCAGACATATCAGATGTTATGTTACATAATCGTGAAAAAATATGAATTTTAAGGTTTTGTAGTTGTCAGGATGGCCGAGTGGTCTAAGGCGCCAGACTCAAGGTGAGAATCCTTCCTAGGTACAGGGGTATTCTGGTCTCCGATTGGAGGTGAGGGTTCAAATCCCTCTTCTGACACACCTTTTGCCTTAAAAAAGAGTAGCTCTTTGTCAAAACCGAAAATGGAAACAGGAAAACACATGAACAGTGATTAATAGTTTGATAGATGTCATAGTTTGAGAACAGAAAACACATGAAACGGTAATAATAGTTCAATACATATCAACATATGCCTAGTTTAGAATTCAATAAGTTACTAAAATTCCATTGAAAAATGTTTTTTAATATATCTTTCATTAGCTTTTAACATTTTTTGTTTATTTTTCTTTGTATCTTATTATCTACATTTTTCCATCAGACATATCAGACATTATGTTACAGAATCATTTAAAAATATTCGAATTTTATGCATTTGTATGTGTCAGGATGGCCGAGTGGTCTAAGGCGCCAGACTCAAGGTGAGAATCCTTCCTAGTTACAGGGGTATTCTGGTCTCCGATTGGAGGCGAGGGTTCAAATCCCTCTTCTGACACAGCTTTTGCCTTAAAAAAAGCTTTTGCCTTTGTCAAAACCGAGAAATTATCCAAATGGTGAAAGGAAAACACATGAACAGTGATTAATAGTTTGATAGATGTCATAGTTTGAGAACAGAAAACACATGAAACGGGAACATATGCCTAGTTTAGATTTCAATAAGTTACTCAAATTCCATTGAAAAATGTTTTTTACTATATCTTTAATTAGCTTTTAATATTTTTTGTTTATTTTTCTTTGTATCTTATTATCTACATTTTTCCATCAGACATATCAGACATTATGTTACAGAATCATGAAAAAATATGGATTTTAAGGATTTACAAGTGTCAGGATGGCCGAGTGGTCTAAGGCGCCAGACTCAAGGTGAGAATCCTTCCTAGTTACAGGTCTCTGATTGGAGGCGAGGGTTCAAATCCCTCTTCTGACACAGTTTTTGACTTAAAAAAAGAGTAGCTCTTTGTCAAAACCGAAAAATTCTCCAAATGGTGAAAGGAAAACACATGAACAGTGATTAATAGTTTGATAGATGTCATAGTTTGAGAACAGAAAACACATGAAACGGGAACATATGCCTAGTTTAGAATTCAAGAAGTTACTCAAATTCCATTGAAAAATGTTTTTTACTATATCTTTCATTAGCTTTTAACATTTTTTGTTTCTTTTTCTTTGTATGTTAAGATCTGCATGTAACCATCAGACATATCAGATGTTATGTTACATAATCGTGAAAAAATATGAATTTTAAGGTTTTGTAGTTGTCAGGATGGCCGAGTGGTCTAAGGCGCCAGACTCAAGGTGAGAATCTTTCCTAGTTACAGGGGTATTCTGGTCTCCGATTGGAGGTGAGGGTTCAAATCCCTCTTCTGACACACCTTTTGCCTTAAAAAAGAGTAGCTCTTTGTCAAAACCGAAAATGGAAACAGGAAAACACATGAACAGTGATTAATAGTTTGATAGATGTCATAGTTTGAGAACAGAAAACACATGAAACGGTAATAATAGTTCAATACATATCAACATATGCCTAGTTTAGAATTCAATAAGTTACTAAAATTCCATTGAAAAATGTTTTTTACTATATCCTTCATTAGCTTTTAACATTTTTTGTTTATTTTTCTTTGTATCTTATTATCTACATTTTTCCATCAGACATATCAGACATTATGTTACAGAATCATTTAAAAATATTCGAATTTTATGCATTTGTATGTGTCAGGATGGCCGAGTGGTCTAAGGCGCCAGACTCAAGGTGAGAATCCTTCCTAGTTACAGGGGTATTCTGGTCTCCGATTGGAGGCGAGGGTTCAAATCCCTCTTCTGACACAGCTTTTGCCTTAAAAAAAGCTTTTGCCTTTGTCAAAACCGAGAAATTATCCAAATGGTGAAAGGAAAACACATGAACAGTGATTAATAGTTTGATAGATGTCATAGTTTGAGAACAGAAAACACATGAAACGGGAACATATGCCTAGTTTAGATTTCAATAAGTTACTCAAATTCCATTGAAAAATGTTTTTTACTATATCTTTAATTAGCTTTTAATATTTTTTGTTTATTTTTCTTTGTATCTTATTATCTACATTTTTCCATCAGACATATCAGACATTATGTTACAGAATCATGAAAAAATATGGATTTTAAGGATTTACAAGTGTCAGGATGGCCGAGTGGTCTAAGGCGCCAGACTCAAGGTGAGAATCCTTCCTAGTTACAGGTCTCTGATTGGAGGCGAGGGTTCAAATCCCTCTTCTGACACAGTTTTTGACTTAAAAAAAGAGTAGCTCTTTGTCAAAACCGAAAAATTCTCCAAATGGTGAAAGGAAAACACATGAACAGTGATTAATAGTTTGATAGATGTCATAGTTTGAGAACAGAAAACACATGAAACGGGAACATATGCCTAGTTTAGAATTCAATAAGTTAAGTTACAATAAGTAATTCCATTGAAAAATGTTTTTTACTATATCTTTAATTAGCTTTTAATATTTTTTGTTTCTTTTTCTGTGTATCTTAAGATCTGCATGTAACCATCAGACATATCAGATGTTATGTTACATAATCGTGAAAAAATATGAATTTTAAGGTTTTGTAGTTGTCAGGATGGCCGAGTGGTCTAAGGCGCCAGACTCAAGGTGAGAATCCTTCCTAGTTACAGGGGTATTCTGGTCTCCGATTGGAGGCGAGGGTTCAAATCCCTCTTCTGACACAGCTTTTGCATTAAAAAAGAGTAGCTCTTTGTCAAAACCGAAAAATTCTCCAAATGGTGAAAGGAAAACACATGAACAGTGATAAATAGTTTGATAGATGTCATAGTTTGAGAACAGAAAACACATGAAACAGGAATAATAGTTCAATACATGTCAACATATGCCTAGTTTAGAATTCAATGTTACTCAAATTCCATTGAAAAATGTTTTTTACTATATCTTTAATTCGCTTTTAACATTTTTTGTTTCTTTTTCTTTGTATCTTATTATCTACATGTTTCCATCAGACATATCAGACATTATGTTACAGAATCATGAAATAATATGAATTTCACGCATTTATAAGTGTCAGGATGGCCGAGTGGTCTAAGGCGCCAGACCACAAGGTGAGAATCCTTCCTAGTTACAGGGGTATTCTGGTCTCCGATTGGAGGCGAGGGTTCAAATCCCTCTTCTGACGCACCTTTTGACTTAAAAAAGAGTAGCTCTTTGTAAGAACCGAAAAATTCTCCAAATGGTGAAAGGAAAACACATGAACAGTGATTAATAGTTTGATAGATGTCATAGTTTGAGAACAGAAAACACATGAAACGGGAACATATTCCTAGTTTAGAATTCAATATGTTACTCAAATTCCATTGAAAAATGTTTTTTACTATATCTTTAATTAGCTTTTAACATTTTTTGTTTATTTTTCTTTGTATCTTAAGATCTGCATGTAACCATCAGACATATAAGATGTTATGTTACATAATCGTGAAAAAATATGAATTTTAAGGTTTTGTAGTTGTCAGGATGGCCGAGTGGTCTAAGGCGCCAGACTCAAGGTGAGAATCCGTCCTAGTTACAGGGGTATTCTGGTCTCCGATTGGAGGCGAGGGTTCAAATCCCTCTTCTGACACACCTTTTGCCTTAAAAAAGAGTAGCTCTTTGTCAAAACCGAAATATTCTCCAAATGGTGAAAGGAAAACACATGAACAGTGATTAATAGTTTGATAGATGTCATAGTTTGAGAACAGAAAACACATGAAACGGGAATAATAGTTCAATACATGTCAACATATGCCTAGTTTAGAATTCAATAAGTTACTCAAATTCCATTGAAAAATGTTTTTTACTATATCTTTCATTAGCTTTTAACATTTTTTGTTTCTTTTTCTTTGTATCTTATTATCTACATGTTTCCATCAGACATATCAGACATTATGTTACAGAATCATGAAAAAATATGAATTTTACACATTTATAAGTGTCAGGATGGCCGAGTGGTCTAAGGTGCCAGACTCAAGGTGAGAATCCTTCCTAGGTACAGGGGTATTCTGGTCTCCGATTAGAGGTGAGGGTTCAAATCCCTCTTCTGACACACCTTTTGCCTTAAAAAAGATTAGCTCTTTGTCAAAATCAAAAAATTATCCAAATGGTGAAAGGAAAACACATGAACAGTGATTAATATTTTGATAGATGTCATAGTTTGAGAACAGAAAACACATGAAACGGGAACATATGCCTAGTTTAGAATTCAATAAGTTACTCAAATTCCATTGAAAAATGTTTTTTACTATATCTTTCATTAGCTTTTAACATTTTTTGTTTCTTTTTCTTTGTATCTTATTATCTACATGTTTCCATCAGACATATCAGATGTTATGTTACATAATCGTGAAAAAATATGAATTTTAAGGTTTTGTAGTTGTCAGGATGGCCGAGTGGTGTAAGGCGACAGACTCAAGGTGAGAATCCTTCCTAGTTACAGGGGTATTCTGGTCTCCGATTGGAGGCGAGGGTTCAAATCCCTCTTCTGACACAGCTTTTGCATTAAAAAAGAGTAGCTCTTTGTCAAAACCGAAAAATTCTCCAAATGGTGAAAGGAAAACACATGAACAGTGATTAATAGTTTGATAGATGTCATAGTTTGAGAACAGAAAACACATGAAACGGGAATATATGCCTAGTTTAGAATTCAATAAGTTACTCAAATTCCATTGAAAAATGTTTTTTACTATATCTTTCATTAGCTTTTAACATTTTTTGTTTCTTTTTCTTTGTATCTTAAGATCTGCATGTAACCATCAGACATATCAGATGTTATGTTACATAATCGTGAAAAAATATGAATTTTAAGGTTTTGTAGTTGTCAGGATGGCCGAGTGGTCTAGCGCCAGACTCAAGGTGAGAATCCTTCCTAGTTACAGGGGTATTCTGGTCTCCGATTGGAGGCGAGGGTTCAAATCCCTCTTCTGACACACCTTTTGCCTTAAAAAAGAGTAGCTCTTTGTCAAAACCGAAAAATTCTCCAAATGGTGAAAGGAAAACACATGAACAGTGATTAATAGTTTGATAGATGTCATAGTTTGAGAACAGAAAACACATCAAACGGGAATAATAGTTCAATACATATCAACATATGCCTAGTTTAGAATTCAATAAGTTACTAAAATTCCATTGAAAAATGTTTTTTAATATATCTTTCATTAGCTTTTAACATTTTTTGTTTCTTTTTCTTTGTATCTTATTATCTACATGTTTCCATCAGACATATCAGACATTATGTTACAGAATCATGAAAAAATACGAATTTTATCCATTTATTAGTGTCAGGATGGCCGAGTGGTCTAAGGCGCCAGACTCAAGGTGAGAATCCTTCCTAGTTACAGGGGTATTCTGGTCTCCGATTGGAGGCGAGGGTTCAAATCCCTCTTCTGACACACCTTTTGCCTTAAAAAAAGAGTAGCTCTTTGTCAGAACCGAAAAATTCTCCAAATGGTGAAAGGAAAACACATGAACAGTGATTAATAGTTTGATAGATGTCATAGTTTGAGAACAGAAAACACATGAAACGGGAACATATGCCTAGTTTAGAATTCAATAAGTTACTCAAATTCCACTGAAAAATGTTTTTTACTATATCTTTCATTAGCTTTTAACATTTTTTGTTTCTTTTTCTTTGTATCTTAAGATCTGCATGTAACCATCAGACATATCAGATGTTATGTTACATAATCGTGAAAAAATATGAATTTTAAGGTTTTGTAGTTGTCAGGATGGCCGAGTGGTCTAAGGCGCCAGACTCAAGGTGAGAATCCTTCCTAGTTACAGGGGTATTCTGGTCTCCGATTGGAGGCGAGGGTTCAAATCCCTCTTCTGACACACCTTTTGCCTTAAAAAAGAGTAGCTCTTTGTCAAAACAGAAAATGGAAACAGGAAAACACATGAACAGTGATTAATAGTTTGATAGATGTCATAGTTTGAGAACAGAAAACACATGAAACGGTAATAATAGTTCAATACATGTCAACATATGCCTAGTTTAGAATTCAATAAGTTACTCAAATTCCATTGAAAAATGTTTTTTACTATATCTTTCATTAGCTTTTAAGATTTTTTGTTTATTTTTCTTTGTATCTCATTATCTACATGTTTCCATCAGACATATCAGACATTATGTTACAGAATCATTAAAAAATATGAATTTTAAGGATTTATAAGTGTCAGGATGGCCGAGTGGTCTAAGGCGCCAGACTCAAGGTGAGAATCCTGCCTAGTTACAGGGGTATTCTGGTCTCTGATTGGAGGCGAGGGTTCAAATCCTTCTTCTGACACAGTTTTTGACTTAAAAAAAGAGTAGCTCTTTGTCAAAACCGAAAAATTCTCCAAATGGTGAAAGGAAAACACATGAACAGTGATTAATAGTTTGATAGATGTCATAGTTTGAGAACAGAAAACACATGAAACGGGAACATATGCCTAGTTTAGAATTCAATAAGTTACTCAAATTCCATTGAAAAATGTTTTTTACTATATCTTTCATTAGCTTTTAACATTTTTTGTTTCTTTTTCTTTGTATCTTAAGATCTGCATGTAACCATCAGACATATCAGATGTTATGTTACATAATCGTGAAAAAATATGAATTTTAAGGTTTTGTAGTTGTCAGGATGGCCGAGTGGTCTAAGGCACCAGACTCAAGGTGAGAATCCTTCCTAGTTACAGGGGTATTCTGGTCTCCGATTGGAGGTGAGGGTTCAAATCCCTCTTCTGACACACCTTTTGCCTTAAAAAAGAGTAGCTCCGATTGGAGGCGAGGGTTCAAATCCCTCTTCTGACACACCTTTTGCCTTAAAAAAAGAGTAGCTCTTTGTCAGAACCGAAAAATTCTCCAAATGGTGAAAGGAAAACACATGAACAGTGATTAATAGTTTGATAGATGTCATAGTTTGAGAACAGAAAACACATGAAACGGGAACATATGCCTAGTTTAGAATTCAATAAGTTACTCAAATTCCACTAAAAAATGTTTTTTACTATATCTTTCATTAGCTTTTAACATTTTTTGTTTCTTTTTCTTTGTATCTTAAGATCTGCATGTAACCATCAGACATATCAGATGTTATGTTACATAATCGTGAAAAAATATGAATTTTAAGGTTTTGTAGTTGTCAGGATGGCCGAGTGGTCTAAGGCGCCAGACTCAAGGTGAGAATCCTTCCTAGTTACAGGGGTATTCTGGTCTCCGATTGGAGGCGAGGGTTCAAATCCCTCTTCTGACACATCTTTTGTCTTAAAAAAGAGTTTTGTCAAAACCGAAAAATTCTCCAAATGGTGAAAGGAAAACACATGAACAGTGATTAATAGTTTGATAGATGTCATAGTTTGAGAACAGAAAACACATGAAACGGGAATAATAGTTCAATACATGTCAACATATGCCTAGTTTAGAATTCAATAAGTTACTAAAATTCCATTGAAAAATGTTTTTTACTATATCTTTCATTAGCTTTTAACATTTTTTGTTTATTTTTCTTTGTATCTTATTATCTACATGTTTACATCAGACATAACAGACATTATGTTACAGAATCATGAAAAAATACGAATTTTATCCATTTATTAGTGTCAGGATGGCCGAGTGGTCTAAGGCGCCAGACTCAAGGTGAGAATCCTTCCTAATTACAGGGGTATTCTGGTCTCCGATTGGAGGCGAGGGTTCAAATCCCTCTTCTGACACACCTTTTGCCTTAAAAAAGAGTAGCTCTTGGTCAAAACCGAAAAATTCTCCAAATGGTGAAAGGAAAACACATGAACAGTGATTAATAGTTTGATAGATGTCATAGTTTGAGAACAGAAAACACAAGAAACGGGAACATATGCCTAGTTTAGAATTCAATAAGTTACTCAAATTCCATTGAAAAATGTTTTTTACTATATCTTTCATTAGCTTTTAACATTTTTTGTTTCTTTTTCTTTGTATCTTAAGATCTGCATGTAACCATCAGACATATCAGATGTTATGTTACATAATCGTGAAAAAATATGAATTTTAAGGTTTTGTAGTTGTCAGGATGGCCGAGTGGTCTAAGGCGCCAGACTCAAGGTGAGAATCCTTCCTAGTTACAGGGGTATTCTGGTCTCCGATTGGAGGCGAGGGTTCAAATCCCTCTTCTGACACACCTTTTGCCTTAAAAAAGAGTAGCTCTTTGTCAAAACCGAAAAATTCTCCAAATGGTGAAAGGAAAACACATGAACAGTGATTAATAGTTTGATAGATGTCATAGTTTGAGAACAGAAAACACATCAAACGGGAATAATAGTTCAATACATATCAACATATGCCTAGTTTAGAATTCAATAAGTTACTAAAATTCCATTGAAAAATGTTTTTTAATATATCTTTCATTAGCTTTTAACATTTTTTGTTTCTTTTTCTTTGTATCTTATTATCTACATGTTTCCATCAGACATATCAGACATTATGTTACAGAATCATGAAAAAATACGAATTTTATCCATTTATTAGTGTCAGGATGGCCGAGTGGTCTAAGGCGCCAGACTCAAGGTGAGAATCCTTCCTAGTTACAGGGGTATTCTGGTCTCCGATTGGAGGCGAGGGTTCAAATCCCTCTTCTGACACACCTTTTGCCTTAAAAAAAGAGTAGCTCTTTGTCAGAACCGAAAAATTCTCCAAATGGTGAAAGGAAAACACATGAACAGTGATTAATAGTTTGATAGATGTCATAGTTTGAGAACAGAAAACACATGAAACGGGAACATATGCCTAGTTTAGAATTCAATAAGTTACTCAAATTCCACTGAAAAATGTTTTTTACTATATCTTTCATTAGCTTTTAACATTTTTTGTTTCTTTTTCTTTGTATCTTAAGATCTGCATGTAACCATCAGACATATCAGATGTTATGTTACATAATCGTGAAAAAATATGAATTTTAAGGTTTTGTAGTTGTCAGGATGGCCGAGTGGTCTAAGGCGCCAGACTCAAGGTGAGAATCCTTCCTAGTTACAGGGGTATTCTGGTCTCCGATTGGAGGCGAGGGTTCAAATCCCTCTTCTGACACACCTTTTGCCTTAAAAAAGAGTAGCTCTTTGTCAAAACCGAAAAATTCTCCAAATGGTGAAAGGAAAACACATGAACAGTGATTAATAGTTTGATAGATGTCATAGTTTGAGAACAGAAAACACATGAAACGGGAACATATGCCTAGTTTAGAATTCAATAAGTTACTCAAATTCCATTGAAAAATGTTTTTTACTATATCTTTCATTAGCTTTTAACATTTTTTGTTTCTTTTTCTTTGTATCTTAAGATCTGCATGTAACCATCAGACATATCAGATGTTATGTTACATAATCGTGAAAAAATATGAATTTTAAGGTTTTGTAGTTGTCAGGATGGCCGAGTGGTCTAAGGCACCAGACTCAAGGTGAGAATCCTTCCTAGTTACAGGGGTATTCTGGTCTCCGATTGGAGGTGAGGGTTCAAATCCCTCTTCTGACACACCTTTTGCCTTAAAAAAGAGTAGCTCCGATTGGAGGCGAGGGTTCAAATCCCTCTTCTGACACACCTTTTGCCTTAAAAAAAGAGTAGCTCTTTGTCAGAACCGAAAAATTCTCCAAATGGTGAAAGGAAAACACATGAACAGTGATTAATAGTTTGATAGATGTCATAGTTTGAGAACAGAAAACACATGAAACGGGAACATATGCCTAGTTTAGAATTCAATAAGTTACTCAAATTCCACTAAAAAATGTTTTTTACTATATCTTTCATTAGCTTTTAACATTTTTTGTTTCTTTTTCTTTGTATCTTAAGATCTGCATGTAACCATCAGACATATCAGATGTTATGTTACATAATCGTGAAAAAATATGAATTTTAAGGTTTTGTAGTTGTCAGGATGGCCGAGTGGTCTAAGGCGCCAGACTCAAGGTGAGAATCCTTCCTAGTTACAGGGGTATTCTGGTCTCCGATTGGAGGCGAGGGTTCAAATCCCTCTTCTGACACATCTTTTGTCTTAAAAAAGAGTTTTGTCAAAACCGAAAAATTCTCCAAATGGTGAAAGGAAAACACATGAACAGTGATTAATAGTTTGATAGATGTCATAGTTTGAGAACAGAAAACACATGAAACGGGAATAATAGTTCAATACATGTCAACATATGCCTAGTTTAGAATTCAATAAGTTACTAAAATTCCATTGAAAAATGTTTTTTACTATATCTTTCATTAGCTTTTAACATTTTTTGTTTATTTTTCTTTGTATCTTATTATCTACATGTTTCCATCAGACATAACAGACATTATGTTACAGAATCATGAAAAAATACGAATTTTATCCATTTATTAGTGTCAGGATGGCCGAGTGGTCTAAGGCGCCAGACTCAAGGTGAGAATCCTTCCTAATTACAGGGGTATTCTGGTCTCCGATTGGAGGCGAGGGTTCAAATCCCTCTTCTGACACACCTTTTGCCTTAAAAAAAGAGTAGCTCTTTGTCAGAACCGAAAAATTCTCCAAATGGTGAAAGGAAAACACATGAACAGTGATTAATAGTTTGATAGATGTCATAGTTTGAGAACAGAAAACACATGAAACGGGAACATATGCCTAGTTTAGAATTCAATAAGTTACTCAAATTCCACTGAAAAATGTTTTTTACTATATCTTTCATTAGCTTTTAACATTTTTTGTTTATTTTTCTTTGTATCTTAAGATCTGCATGTAACCATCAGACATATCAGATGTTATGTTACATAATCGTGAAAAAATATGAATTTTAAGGTTTTGTAGTTGTCAGGATGGCCGAGTGGTCTAAGGCGCCAGACTCAAGGTGAGAATCCTTCCTAGTTACAGGGGTATTCTGGTCTCCGATTGGAGGCGAGGGTTCAAATCCCTCTTCTGACACACCTTTTGCCTTAAAAAGAGTAGCTCTTGGTCAAAACCGAAAAATTCTCCAAATGGTGAAAGGAAAACACATGAACAGTGATTAATAGTTTGATAGATGTCATAGTTTGAGAACAGAAAACACATGAAACGGGAACATATGCCTAGTTTAGAATTCAATAAGTTACTCAAATTCCATTGAAAAATGTTTTTTACTATATCTTTCATTAGCTTTTAACATTTTTTGTTTCTTTTTCTTTGTATCTTAAGATCTGCATGTAACCATCAGACATATCAGATGTTATGTTACATAATCGTGAAAAAATATGAATTTTAAGGTTTTGTAGTTGTCAGGATGTCCGAGTGGTCTAAGGCGCCAGACTCAAGGTGAGAATCCTTCCTAGTTACAGGGGTATTCTGGTCTCCGATTGGAGGCGAGGGTTCAAATCCCTCTTCTGACACACCTTTTGCCTTAAAAAAAGAGTAGCTCTTTGTCAAAACCGAAAAATTCTCCAAATGGTGAAAGGAAAACACATGAACAGTGATTAATAGTTTGATAGATGTCATAGTTTGAGAACAGAAAACACATGAAACGGGAATAATAGTTCAATACATATCAACATATGCCTAGTTTAGAATTCAATAAGTTACTCAAATTCCATTGAAAAATGTTTTTTAATATATCTTTCATTAGCTTTTAACATTTTTTGTTTCTTTTTCTTTGTATCTTATTATCTACATGTTTCCATCAGACATAACAGACATTATGTTACAGAATCATGAAAAAATACGAATTTTATCCATTTAATAGTGTCAGGATGGCCGAGTGGTCTAAGGCGCCAGACTCAAGGTGAGAATCCTTCTTAGTTACAGGGGTATTCTGGTCTCCGATTGGAGGCGAGGGTTCAAATCCCTCTTCTGACACACCTTTTGCCTTAAAAAAAGAGTAGCTCTTTGTCAGAACCGAAAAATTCTCCAAATGGTGAAAGGAAAACACATGAACAGTGATTAATAGTTTGATAGATGTCATAGTTTGAGAACAGAAAACACATGAAACGGGAACATATGCCTAGTTTAGAATTCAATAAGTTACTCAAATTCCACTGAAAAATGTTTTTTACTATATCTTTCATTAGCTTTTAACATTTTTTGTTTCTTTTTCTTTGTATCTTAAGATCTGCATGTAACCATCAGACATATCAGATGTTATGTTACATAATCGTGAAAAAATATGAATTTTAAGGTTTTGTAGTTGTCAGGATGGCCGAGTGGTCTAAGGCGCCAGTCTCAAGGTGAGAATCCTTCCTAGTTACAGGGGTATTCTGGTCTCCGATTGGAGGTGAGGGTTCAAATCCCTCTTCTGACACACCTTTTGCCTTAAAAAAGAGTAGCTCTTTGTCAAAACCGAAAAATTCTCCAAATGGTGAAAGGAAAACACATGAACAGTGATTAATAGTTTGATAGATGTCATAGTTTGAGAACAGAAAACACATGAAACGGGAATAATAGTTCAATACATATCAACATATGCCTAGTTTAGAATTCAATAAGTTACTCAAATTCCATTGAAAAATGTTTTTTAATATATCTTTCATTAGCTTTTAACATTTTTTGTTTCTTTTTCTTTGTATCTTATTATCTACATGTTTCCATCAGACATAACAGACATTATGTTACAGAATCATGAAAAAATACGAATTTTATCCATTTATTAGTGTCAGGATGGCCGAGTGGTCTAAGGCGCCAGACTCAAGGTGAGAATCCTTCTTAGTTACAGGGGTATTCTGGTCTCCGATTGGAGGCGAGGGTTCAAATCCCTCTTCTGACACACCTTTTGCCTTAAAAAAGAGTAGCTCTTTGTCAAAACCGAAAAATTCTCCAAATGTTGAAAGGAAAACACATGAACAGTGATTAATAGTTTGATAGATGTCATAGTTTGAGAACAGAAAACACACGAAACGGGAACATATGCCTAGTTTAGAATTCAATAAGTTACTCAAATTCCATTGAAAAATGTTTTTTACTATATCTTTCATTAGCTTTTAACATTTTTTGTTTCTTTTTCTTTGTATCTTATTATCTACATGTTTCCATCAGACATAACAGACATTATGTTACAGAATCATGAAAAAATACGAATTTTATCCATTTATTAGTGTCAGGATGGCCGAGTGGTCTAAGGCGCCAGACTCAAGGTGAGAATCCTTCCTAATTACAGGGGTATTCTGGTCTCCGATTGGAGGCGAGGGTTCAAATCCCTCTTCTGACACACCTTTTGCCTTAAAAAAAGAGTAGCTCTTTGTCAGAACCGAAAAATTCTCCAAATGGTGAAAGGAAAACACATGAACAGTGATTAATAGTTTGATAGATGTCATAGTTTGAGAACAGAAAACACATGAAACGGGAACATATGCCTAGTTTAGAATTCAATAAGTTACTCAAATTCCACTGAAAAATGTTTTTTACTATATCTTTCATTAGCTTTTAACATTTTTTGTTTCTTTTTCTTTGTATCTTAAGATCTGCATGTAACCATCAGACATATCAGATGTTATGTTACATAATCGTGAAAAAATATGAATTTTAAGGTTTTGTAGTTGTCAGGATGGCCGAGTGGTCTAAGGCGCCAGACTCAAGGTGAGAATCCTTCCTAGTTACAGGGGTATTCTGGTCTCCGATTGGAGGCGAGGGTTCAAATCCCTCTTCTGACACACCTTTTGCCTTAAAAAAGAGTAGCTCTTGGTCAAAACCGAAAAATTCTCCAAATGGTGAAAGGAAAACACATGAACAGTGATTAATAGTTTGATAGATGTCATAGTTTGAGAACAGAAAACACATGAAACGGGAACATATGCCTAGTTTAGAATTCAATAAGTTACTCAAATTCCATTGAAAAATGTTTTTTACTATATCTTTCATTAGCTTTTAACATTTTTTGTTTCTTTTTCTTTGTATCTTAAGATCTGCATGTAACCATCAGACATATCAGATGTTATGTTACATAATCGTGAAAAAATATGAATTTTAAGGTTTTGTAGTTGTCAGGATGGCCGAGTGGTCTAAGGCGCCAGACTCAAGGTGAGAATCCTTCCTAGTTACAGGGGTATTCTGGTCTCCGATTGGAGGCGAGGGTTCAAATCCCTCTTCTGACACACCTTTTGCCTTAAAAAAAGAGTAGCTCTTTGTCAAAACCGAAAAATTCTCCAAATGGTGAAAGGAAAACACATGAACAGTGATTAATAGTTTGATAGATGTCATAGTTTGAGAACAGAAAACACATGAAACGGGAATAATAGTTCAATACATATCAACATATGCCTAGTTTAGAATTCAATAAGTTACTCAAATTCCATTGAAAAATGTTTTTTAATATATCTTTCATTAGCTTTTAACATTTTTTGTTTCTTTTTCTTTGTATCTTATTATCTACATGTTTCCATCAGACATAACAGACATTATGTTACAGAATCATGAAAAAATACGAATTTTATCCATTTAATAGTGTCAGGATGGCCGAGTGGTCTAAGGCGCCAGACTCAAGGTGAGAATCCTTCTTAGTTACAGGGGTATTCTGGTCTCCGATTGGAGGCGAGGGTTCAAATCCCTCTTCTGACACACCTTTTGCCTTAAAAAAAGAGTAGCTCTTTGTCAGAACCGAAAAATTCTCCAAATGGTGAAAGGAAAACACATGAACAGTGATTAATAGTTTGATAGATGTCATAGTTTGAGAACAGAAAACACATGAAACGGGAACATATGCCTAGTTTAGAATTCAATAAGTTACTCAAATTCCACTGAAAAATGTTTTTTACTATATCTTTCATTAGCTTTTAACATTTTTTGTTTCTTTTTCTTTGTATCTTAAGATCTGCATGTAACCATCAGACATATCAGATGTTATGTTACATAATCGTGAAAAAATATGAATTTTAAGGTTTTGTAGTTGTCAGGATGGCCGAGTGGTCTAAGGCGCCAGTCTCAAGGTGAGAATCCTTCCTAGTTACAGGGGTATTCTGGTCTCCGATTGGAGGTGAGGGTTCAAATCCCTCTTCTGACACACCTTTTGCCTTAAAAAAGAGTAGCTCTTTGTCAAAACCGAAAAATTCTCCAAATGGTGAAAGGAAAACACATGAACAGTGATTAATAGTTTGATAGATGTCATAGTTTGAGAACAGAAAACACATGAAACGGGAATAATAGTTCAATACATATCAACATATGCCTAGTTTAGAATTCAATAAGTTACTCAAATTCCATTGAAAAATGTTTTTTAATATATCTTTCATTAGCTTTTAACATTTTTTGTTTCTTTTTCTTTGTATCTTATTATCTACATGTTTCCATCAGACATAACAGACATTATGTTACAGAATCATGAAAAAATACGAATTTTATCCATTTATTAGTGTCAGGATGGCCGAGTGGTCTAAGGCGCCAGACTCAAGGTGAGAATCCTTCTTAGTTACAGGGGTATTCTGGTCTCCGATTGGAGGCGAGGGTTCAAATCCCTCTTCTGACACAGCTTTTGCCTTAAAAAAGAGTAGCTCTTTGTCAAAACCGAAAAATTCTCCAAATGTTGAAAGGAAAACACATGAACAGTGATTAATAGTTTGATAGATGTCATAGTTTGAGAACAGAAAACACACGAAACGGGAACATATGCCTAGTTTAGAATTCAATAAGTTACTCAAATTCCATTGAAAAATGTTTTTTACTATATCTTTCATTAGCTTTTAACATTTTTTGTTTCTTTTTCTTTGTATCTTATTATCTACATGTTTCCATCAGACATAACAGACATTATGTTACAGAATCATGAAAAAATACGAATTTTATCCATTTATTAGTGTCAGGATGGCCGAGTGGTCTAAGGCGCCAGACTCAAGGTGAGAATCCTTCCTAATTACAGGGGTATTCTGGTCTCCGATTGGAGGCGAGGGTTCAAATCCCTCTTCTGACACACCTTTTGCCTTAAAAAAAGAGTAGCTCTTTGTCAGAACCGAAAAATTCTCCAAATGGTGAAAGGAAAACACATGAACAGTGATTAATAGTTTGATAGATGTCATAGTTTGAGAACAGAAAACACATGAAACGGGAACATATGCCTAGTTTAGAATTCAATAAGTTACTCAAATTCCACTGAAAAATGTTTTTTACTATATCTTTCATTAGCTTTTAACATTTTTTGTTTCTTTTTCTTTGTATCTTAAGATCTGCATGTAACCATCAGACATATCAGATGTTATGTTACATAATCGTGAAAAAATATGAATTTTAAGGTTTTGTAGTTGTCAGGATGGCCGAGTGGTCTAAGGCGCCAGACTCAAGGTGAGAATCCTTCCTAGTTACAGGGGTATTCTGGTCTCCGATTGGAGGCGAGGGTTCAAATCCCTCTTCTGACACACCTTTTGCCTTAAAAAAGAGTAGCTCTTGGTCAAAACCGAAAAATTCTCCAAATGGTGAAAGGAAAACACATGAACAGTGATTAATAGTTTGATAGATGTCATAGTTTGAGAACAGAAAACACATGAAACGGGAACATATGCCTAGTTTAGAATTCAATAAGTTACTCAAATTCCATTGAAAAATGTTTTTTACTATATCTTTCATTAGCTTTTAACATTTTTTGTTTCTTTTTCTTTGTATCTTAAGATCTGCATGTAACCATCAGACATATCAGATGTTATGTTACATAATCGTGAAAAAATATGAATTTTAAGGTTTTGTAGTTGTCAGGATGGCCGAGTGGTCTAAGGCGCCAGACTCAAGGTGAGAATCCTTCCTAGTTACAGGGGTATTCTGGTCTCCGATTGGAGGCGAGGGTTCAAATCCCTCTTCTGACACACCTTTTGCCTTAAAAAAAGAGTAGCTCTTTGTCAAAACCGAAAAATTCTCCAAATGGTGAAAGGAAAACACATGAACAGTGATTAATAGTTTGAGAACAGAAAACACATGAAACGGGAATAATAGTTCAATACATATCAACATATGCCTAGTTTAGAATTCAATAAGTTACTCAAATTCCATTGAAAAATGTTTTTTAATATATCTTTCATTAGCTTTTAACATTTTTTGTTTCTTTTTCTTTGTATCTTATTATCTACATGTTTCCATCAGACATAACAGACATTATGTTACAGAATCATGAAAAAATACGAATTTTATCCATTTAATAGTGTCAGGATGGCCGAGTGGTCTAAGGCGCCAGACTCAAGGTGAGAATCCTTCTTAGTTACAGGGGTATTCTGGTCTCCGATTGGAGGCGAGGGTTCAAATCCCTCTTCTGACACACCTTTTGCCTTAAAAAAAGAGTAGCTCTTTGTCAGAACCGAAAAATTCTCCAAATGGTGAAAGGAAAACACATGAACAGTGATTAATAGTTTGATAGATGTCATAGTTTGAGAACAGAAAACACATGAAACGGGAACATATGCCTAGTTTAGAATTCAATAAGTTACTCAAATTCCACTGAAAAATGTTTTTTACTATATCTTTCATTAGCTTTTAACATTTTTTGTTTCTTTTTCTTTGTATCTTAAGATCTGCATGTAACCATCAGACATATCAGATGTTATGTTACATAATCGTGAAAAAATATGAATTTTAAGGTTTTGTAGTTGTCAGGATGGCCGAGTGGTCTAAGGCGCCAGACTCAAGGTGAGAATCCTTCCTAGTTACAGGGGTATTCTGGTCTCCGATTGGAGGTGAGGGTTCAAATCCCTCTTCTGACACACCTTTTGCCTTAAAAAAGAGTAGCTCTTTGTCAAAACCGAAAAATTCTCCAAATGGTGAAAGGAAAACACATGAACAGTGATTAATAGTTTGATAGATGTCATAGTTTGAGAACAGAAAACACATGAAACGGGAATAATAGTTCAATACATATCAACATATGCCTAGTTTAGAATTCAATAAGTTACTCAAATTCCATTGAAAAATGTTTTTTAATATATCTTTCATTAGCTTTTAACATTTTTTGTTTCTTTTTCTTTGTATCTTATTATCTACATGTTTCCATCAGACATAACAGACATTATGTTACAGAATCATGAAAAAATACGAATTTTATCCATTTATTAGTGTCAGGATGGCCGAGTGGTCTAAGGCGCCAGACTCAAGGTGAGAATCCTTCTTAGTTACAGGGGTATTCTGGTCTCCGATTGGAGGCGAGGGTTCAAATCCCTCTTCTGACACACCTTTTGCCTTAAAAAAGAGTAGCTCTTTGTCAAAACCGAAAAATTCTCCAAATGTTGAAAGGAAAACACATGAACAGTGATTAATAGTTTGATAGATGTCATAGTTTGAGAACAGAAAACACACGAAACGGGAACATATGCCTAGTTTAGAATTCAATAAGTTACTCAAATTCCATTGAAAAATGTTTTTTACTATATCTTTCATTAGCTTTTAACATTTTTTGTTTCTTTTTCTTTGTATCTTAAGATCTGCATGTAACCATCAGACATATCAGACATTATGTTACAGAATCATGAAAAAATATGAATTTTACGCAATTATAAGTGTCAGGATGGCCGAGTGGTCCAAGGCGCCAGACACAAGGTGAGAATCCTTCCTAGTTACAGGGGTATTCTGGTCTCCGATTGGAGGCGAGGGTTCAAATCCCTCTTCTGACACACCTTTTGCCTTAAAAAAGAGTAGCTCTTTGTCAAAACCGAAAAATTCTCCAAATGGTGAAAGGAAAACACATGAACAGTGATTAATAGTTTGATAGATGTCATAGTTTGAGAACAGAAAACACATGAAACGGGAACATATGCCTAGTTTAGAATTCAATAAGTTACTCAAATTCCATTGAAAAATGTTTTTTACTATATCTTTCATTAGCTTTTAACATTTTTTGTTTCTTTTTCTTTGTATCTTAAGATCTGCATGTAACCATCAGACATATCAGATGTTATGTTACATAATCGTGAAAAAATATGAATTTTAAGGTTTTGTAGTTGTCAGGATGGCCGAGTGGTCTAAGGCGCCAGACTCAAGGTGAGAATCCTTCCTAGTTACAGGGGTATTCTGGTCTCTGATTGGAGGCGAGGGTTCAAATCCCTCTTCTGACACAGCTTTTGCCTTAAAAAAGAGTAGCTCTTTGTCAAAACCGAAAAATTCTCCAAATGGTGAAAGGAAAACACATGAACAGTGATTAATAGTTTGATAGATGTCATAGTTTGAGAACAGAAAACACATGAAACAGGAACATATGCCTAGTTTAGAATTCAATAAGTTACTCAAATTCCATTGAAAAATGTTTTTTACTATATCTTTCATTAGCTTTTAACATTTTTTGTTTCTTTTTCTTTGTATCTTAAGATCTGCATGTAACCATCAGACATATCAGATGTTATGTTACATAATCGTGAAAAAATATGAATTTTAAGGTTTTGTAGTTGTCAGGATGGCCGAGTGGTCTAAGGCGCCAGACTCAAGGTGAGAATCCTTCCTGGTTACAGGGGTATTCTGGTCTCCGATTGGAGGCGAGGGTTCAAATCCCTCTTCTGACACACCTTTTGCCTTCAAAAAGAGTAGCTCTTTGTCAAAACAGAAAATGGAAACAGGAAAACACATGAACAGTGATTAATAGTTTGATAGATGTCATAGTTTGAGAACAGAAAACACATGAAACGGGAACATATGCCTAGTTTAGAATTCAATAATTTACTCAAATTCCATTGAAAAATGTTTTTTACTATATCTTTAATTAGCTTTTAACATTTTTTGTTTCTTTTTCTTTGTATCTTAAGATCTGCATGTAACCATCAGACATATCAGATGTTATGTTACATAATCGTGAAAAAATATGAATTTTAAGGTTTTGTAGTTGTCAGGATGGCCGAGTGGTCTAAGGCGCCAGACTCAAGGTGAGAATCCTTCCTAGTTACAGGGGTATTCTGGTCTCTGATTGGAGGCGAGGGTTCAAATCCCTCTTCTGACACAGCTTTTGCCTTAAAAAAGAGTAGCTCTTTGTCAAAACCGAAAAATTCTCCAAATGGTGAAAGGAAAACACATGAACAGTGATTAATAGTTTGATAGATGTCATAGTTTGAGAACAGAAAACACATGAAACGGGAATAATAGTTCAATACATGTCAACATATGCCTAGTTTAGAATTCAATAAGTTACTCAAATTCCATTGAAAAATGTTTTTTACTATATCTTTCATTAGCTTTTAACATTTTTTGTTTCTTTTTCTTTGTATCTTATTATGTACATGTTTCCATCAGACATATCAGACATTATGTTACAGAATTATTAAAAAATATGAATTTTAAGGATTTATAAGTGTCAGGACTCAAGGTGAGAATCCTTCCTAGTTACAGGGGTATTCTGGTCTCCGATTGGAGGCGAGGGTTCAAATCCCTCTTCTGACACACCTTTTGCCTTAAAAAAGAGTAGCTCCTATTGGAGGCGAGGGTTCAAATCCCTCTTCTGACACACCTTTTGCCTTAAAAAAAGAGTAGCTCTTTGTCAGAACCGAAAAATTCTCCAAATGGTGAAAGGAAAACACATGAACAGTGATTAATAGTTTGATAGATGTCATAGTTTGAGAACAGAAAACACATGAAACGGGAACATATGCCTAGTTTAGAATTCAATAAGTTACTCAAATTCCACTAAAAAATGTTTTTTACTATATCTTTCATTAGCTTTTAACATTTTTTGTTTCTTTTTCTTTGTATCTTAAGATCTGCATGTAACCATCAGACATATCAGATGTTATGTTACATAATCGTGAAAAAATATGAATTTTAAGGTTTTGTAGTTGTCAGGATGGCCGATTGGTCTAAGGCGCCAGACTCAAGGTGAGAATCCTTCCTAGTTACAGGGGTATTCTGGTCTCCGATTGGAGGCGAGGGTTCAAATCCCTCTTCTGACACATCTTTTGTCTTAAAAAAGAGTTTTGTCAAAACCGAAAAATTCTCCAAATGGTGAAAGGAAAACACATGAACAGTGATTAATAGTTTGATAGATGTCATAGTTTGAGAACAGAAAACACATGAAACGGGAATAATAGTTCAATACATGTCAACATATGCCTAGTTTAGAATTCAATAAGTTACTAAAATTCCATTGAAAAATGTTTTTTACTATATCTTTCATTAGCTTTTAACATTTTTTGTTTATTTTTCTTTGTATCTTATTATCTACATGTTTCCATCAGACATAACAGACATTATGTTACAGAATCATGAAAAAATACGAATTTTATCCATTTATTAGTGTCAGGATGGCCGAGTGGTCTAAGGCGCCAGACTCAAGGTGAGAATCCTTCCTAGTTACAGGGGTATTCTGGTCTCCGATTGGAGGCGAGGGTTCAAATCCCTCTTCTGACACACCTTTTGCCTTAAAAAAGAGTAGCTCTTGGTCAAAACCGAAAAATTATCCAAATGGTGAAAGGAAAACACATGAACAGTGATTAATAGTTTGATAGATGTCATAGTTTGAGAACAGAAAACACATGAAACGGGAACATATGCCTAGTTTAGAATTCAATAAGTTACTCAAATTCCATTGAAAAATGTTTTTTACTATATCTTTCATTAGCTTTTAACATTTTTTGTTTCTTTTTCTTTGTATCTTAAGATCTGCATGTAACCATCAGACATATCAGATGTTATGTTACATAATCATGAAAAAATACTAATTTTATCCATTTATTAGTGTCAGGATGGCCGAGTGGTCTAAGGCGCCAGACTCAAGGTGAGAATCCTTCCTAGTTACAGGGGTATTCTGGTCTCCGATTGGAGGCGAGGGTTCAAATCCCTCTTCTGACACAGCTTTTGCCTTAAAAAAGAGTAGCTCTTTGTCAAAACCGAAAAATTCTCCAAATGGTGAAAGGAAAACACATGAACAGTGATTAATAGTTTGATAGATGTCATAGTTTGAGAACAGAAAACACATGAAACGGGAATAATAGTTCAATACATGTCAACATATGCCTAGTTTAGAATTCAATAAGTTACTCAAATTCCATTGAAAAATGTTTTTTACTATATCTTTCATTAGCTTTTAACATTTTTTGTTTCTTTTTCTTTGTATCTTATTATGTACATGTTTCCATCAGACATATCAGACATTATGTTACAGAATTATTAAAAAATATGAATTTTAAGGATTTATAAGTGTCAGGACTCAAGGTGAGAATCCTTCCTAGTTACAGGGGTATTCTGGTCTCCGATTGGAGGTGAGGGTTCAAATCCCTCTTCTGACACACCTTTTGCCTTAAAAAAGAGTAGCTCCTATTGGAGGCGAGGGTTCAAATCCCTCTTCTGACACACCTTTTGCCTTAAAAAAAGAGTAGCTCTTTGTCAGAACCGAAAAATTCTCCAAATGGTGAAAGGAAAACACATGAACAGTGATTAATAGTTTGATAGATGTCATAGTTTGAGAACAGAAAACACATGAAACGGGAACATATGCCTAGTTTAGAATTCAATAAGTTACTCAAATTCCACTAAAAAATGTTTTTTACTATATCTTTCATTAGCTTTTAACATTTTTTGTTTCTTTTTCTTTGTATCTTAAGATCTGCATGTAACCATCAGACATATCAGATGTTATGTTACATAATCGTGAAAAAATATGAATTTTAAGGTTTTGTAGTTGTCAGGATGGCCGATTGGTCTAAGGCGCCAGACTCAAGGTGAGAATCCTTCCTAGTTACAGGGGTATTCTGGTCTCCGATTGGAGGCGAGGGTTCAAATCCCTCTTCTGACACATCTTTTGTCTTAAAAAAGAGTTTTGTCAAAACCGAAAAATTCTCCAAATGGTGAAAGGAAAACACATGAACAGTGATTAATAGTTTGATAGATGTCATAGTTTGAGAACAGAAAACACATGAAACGGGAATAATAGTTCAATACATGTCAACATATGCCTAGTTTAGAATTCAATAAGTTACTAAAATTCCATTGAAAAATGTTTTTTACTATATCTTTCATTAGCTTTTAACATTTTTTGTTTATTTTTCTTTGTATCTTATTATCTACATGTTTCCATCAGACATAACAGACATTATGTTACAGAATCATGAAAAAATACGAATTTTATCCATTTATTAGTGTCAGGATGGCCGAGTGGTCTAAGGCGCCAGACTCAAGGTGAGAATCCTTCCTAGTTACAGGGGTATTCTGGTCTCCGATTGGAGGCGAGGGTTCAAATCCCTCTTCTGACACACCTTTTGCCTTAAAAAAGAGTAGCTCTTGGTCAAAACCGAAAAATTATCCAAATGGTGAAAGGAAAACACATGAACAGTGATTAATAGTTTGATAGATGTCATAGTTTGAGAACAGAAAACACATGAAACGGGAACATATGCCTAGTTTAGAATTCAATAAGTTACTCAAATTCCATTGAAAAATGTTTTTTACTATATCTTTCATTAGCTTTTAACATTTTTTGTTTCTTTTTCTTTGTATCTTAAGATCTGCATGTAACCATCAGACATATCAGATGTTATGTTACATAATCGTGAAAAAATATGAATTTTAAGGTTTTGTAGTTGTCAGGATGGCCGAGTGGTCTAAGGCGCCAGACTCAAGGTGAGAATCCTTCCTAGTTACAGGGGTATTCTGGTCTCCGATTGGAGGCGAGGGTTCAAATCCCTCTTCTGACACACCTTTTGCCTTAAAAAAAGAGTAGCTCTTTGTCAAAACCGAAAAATTCTCCAAATGGTGAAAGGAAAACACATGAACAGTGATTAATAGTTTGATAGATGTCATAGTTTGAGAACAGAAAACACATGAAACGGGAATAATAGTTCAATACATATCAACATATGCCTAGTTTAGAATTCAATAAGTTACTCAAATTCCATTGAAAAATGTTTTTTAATATATCTTTCATTAGCTTTTAACATTTTTTGTTTCTTTTTCTTTGTATCTTATTATCTACATGTTTCCATCAGACATAACAGACATTATGTTACAGAATCATGAAAAAATACGAATTTTATCCATTTAATAGTGTCAGGATGGCCGAGTGGTCTAAGGCGCCAGACTCAAGGTGAGAATCCTTCTTAGTTACAGGGGTATTCTGGTCTCCGATTGGAGGCGAGGGTTCAAATCCCTCTTCTGACACACCTTTTGCCTTAAAAAAAGAGTAGCTCTTTGTCAGAACCGAAAAATTCTCCAAATGGTGAAAGGAAAACACATGAACAGTGATTAATAGTTTGATAGATGTCATAGTTTGAGAACAGAAAACACATGAAACGGGAACATATGCCTAGTTTAGAATTCAATAAGTTACTCAAATTCCACTGAAAAATGTTTTTTACTATATCTTTCATTAGCTTTTAACATTTTTTGTTTCTTTTTCTTTGTATCTTAAGATCTGCATGTAACCATCAGACATATCAGATGTTATGTTACATAATCGTGAAAAAATATGAATTTTAAGGTTTTGTAGTTGTCAGGATGGCCGAGTGGTCTAAGGCGCCAGACTCAAGGTGAAAATCCTTCCTAGTTACAGGGGTATTCTGGTCTCCGATTGGAGGCGAGGGTTCAAATCCCTCTTCTGACACACCTTTTGCCTTAAAAAAAGAGTAGCTCTTTGTCAAAACCGAAAAATTCTCCAAATGGTGAAAGGAAAACACATGAACAGTGATTAATAGTTTGATAGATGTCATAGTTTGAGAACAGAAAACACATGAAACGGGAATAATAGTTCAATACATATCAACATATGCCTAGTTTAGAATTCAATAAGTTACTCAAATTCCATTGAAAAATGTTTTTTAATATATCTTTCATTAGCTTTTAACATTTTTTGTTTCTTTTTCTTTGTATCTTATTATCTACATGTTTCCATCAGACATAACAGACATTATGTTACAGAATCATGAAAAAATACGAATTTTATCCATTTAATAGTGTCAGGATGGCCGAGTGGTCTAAGGCGCCAGACTCAAGGTGAGAATCCTTCCTAGTTACAGGGGTATTCTGGTCTCCGATTGGAGGTGAGGGTTCAAATCCCTCTTCTGACACACCTTTTGCCTTAAAAAAAGAGTAGCTCTTTGTCAAAACCGAAAAATTCTCCAAATGGTGAAAGGAAAACACATGAACAGTGATTAATAGTTTGATAGATGTCATAGTTTGAGAACAGAAAACACATGAAACGGGAATAATAGTTCAATACATATCAACATATGCCTAGTTTAGAATTCAATAAGTTACTCAAATTCCATTGAAAAATGTTTTTTAATATATCTTTCATTAGCTTTTAACATTTTTTGTTTCTTTTTCTTTGTATCTTATTATCTACATGTTTCCATCAGACATAACAGACATTATGTTACAGAATCATGAAAAAATACGAATTTTATCCATTTAATAGTGTCAGGATGGCCGAGTGGTCTAAGGCGCCAGACTCAAGGTGAGAATCCTTCTTAGTTACAGGGGTATTCTGGTCTCCGATTGGAGGCGAGGGTTCAAATCCCTCTTCTGACACACCTTTTGCCTTAAAAAAAGAGTAGCTCTTTGTCAGAACCGAAAAATTCTCCAAATGGTGAAAGGAAAACACATGAACAGTGATTAATAGTTTGATAGATGTCATAGTTTGAGAACAGAAAACACATGAAACGGGAACATATGCCTAGTTTAGAATTCAATAAGTTACTCAAATTCCACTGAAAAATGTTTTTTACTATATCTTTCATTAGCTTTTAACATTTTTTGTTTCTTTTTCTTTGTATCTTAAGATCTGCATGTAACCATCAGACATATCAGATGTTATGTTACATAATCGTGAAAAAATATGAATTTTAAGGTTTTGTAGTTGTCAGGATGGCCGAGTGGTCTAAGGCGCCAGACTCAAGGTGAGAATCCTTCCTAGTTACAGGGGTATTCTGGTCTCCGATTGGAGGTGAGGGTTCAAATCCCTCTTCTGACACACCTTTTGCCTTAAAAAAGAGTAGCTCTTTGTCAAAACCGAAAAATTCTCCAAATGGTGAAAGGAAAACACATGAACAGTGATTAATAGTTTGATAGATGTCATAGTTTGAGAACAGAAAACACATGAAACGGGAATAATAGTTCAATACATATCAACATATGCCTAGTTTAGAATTCAATAAGTTACTCAAATTCCATTGAAAAATGTTTTTTAATATATCTTTCATTAGCTTTTAACATTTTTTGTTTCTTTTTCTTTGTATCTTATTATCTACATGTTTCCATCAGACATAACAGACATTATGTTACAGAATCATGAAAAAATACGAATTTTATCCATTTATTAGTGTCAGGATGGCCGAGTGGTCTAAGGCGCCAGACTCAAGGTGAGAATCCTTCTTAGTTACAGGGGTATTCTGGTCTCCGATTGGAGGCGAGGGTTCAAATCCCTCTTCTGACACACCTTTTGCCTTAAAAAAGAGTAGCTCTTTGTCAAAACCGAAAAATTCTCCAAATGTTGAAAGGAAAACACATGAACAGTGATTAATAGTTTGATAGATGTCATAGTTTGAGAACAGAAAACACACGAAACGGGAACATATGCCTAGTTTAGAATTCAATAAGTTACTCAAATTCCATTGAAAAATGTTTTTTACTATATCTTTCATTAGCTTTTAACATTTTTTGTTTCTTTTTCTTTGTATCTTAAGATCTGCATGTAACCATCAGACATATCAGACATTATGTTACAGAATCATGAAAAAATATGAATTTTACGCAATTATAAGTGTCAGGATGGCCGAGTGGTCCAAGGCGCCAGACACAAGGTGAGAATCCTTCCTAGTTTCAGGGGTATTCTGGTCTCCGATTGGAGGCGAGGGTTCAAATCCCTCTTCTGACACACCTTTTGCCTTAAAAAAGAGTAGCTCTTTGTCAAAACCGAAAAATTCTCCAAATGGTGAAAGGAAAACACATGAACAGTGATTAATAGTTTGATAGATGTCATAGTTTGAGAACAGAAAACACATGAAACGGGAACATATGCCTAGTTTAGAATTCAATAAGTTACTCAAATTCCATTGAAAAATGTTTTTTACTATATCTTTCATTAGCTTTTAACATTTTTTGTTTCTTTTTCTTTGTATCTTAAGATCTGCATGTAACCATCAGACATATCAGATGTTATGTTACATAATCGTGAAAAAATATGAATTTTAAGGTTTTGTAGTTGTCAGGATGGCCGAGTGGTCTAAGGCGCCAGACTCAAGGTGAGAATCCTTCCTAGTTACAGGGGTATTCTGGTCTCTGATTGGAGGCAAGGGTTCAAATCCCTCTTCTGACACAGCTTTTGCCTTAAAAAAGAGTAGCTCTTTGTCAAAACCGAAAAATTCTCCAAATGGTGAAAGGAAAACACATGAACAGTGATTAATAGTTTGATAGATGTCATAGTTTGAGAACAGAAAACACATGAAACAGGAACATATGCCTAGTTTAGAATTCAATAAGTTACTCAAATTCCATTGAAAAATGTTTTTTACTATATCTTTAATTAGCTTTTAACATTTTTTGTTTATTTTTCTTTGTATCTTAAGATCTGCATGTAACCATCAGACATATCAGATGTTATGTTACATAATCGTGAAAAAATATGAATTTTAAGGTTTTGTAGTTGTCAGGATGGCCGAGTGGTCTAAGGCGCCAGACTCAAGGTGAGAATCCTTCCTGGTTACAGGGGTATTCTGGTCTCCGATTGGAGGCGAGGGTTCAAATCCCTCTTCTGACACACCTTTTGCCTTCAAAAAGAGTAGCTCTTTGTCAAAACAGAAAATGGAAACAGGAAAACACATGAACAGTGATTAATAGTTTGATAGATGTCATAGTTTGAGAACAGAAAACACATGAAACGGGAACATATGCCTAGTTTAGAATTCAATAATTTACTCAAATTCCATTGAAAAATGTTTTTTACTATATCTTTAATTAGCTTTTAACATTTTTTGTTTCTTTTTCTTTGTATCTTAAGATCTGCATGTAACCATCAGACATATCAGATGTTATGTTACATAATCGTGAAAAAATATGAATTTTAAGGTTTTGTAGTTGTCAGGATGGCCGAGTGGTCTAAGGCGCCAGACTCAAGGTGAGAATCCTTCCTAGTTACAGGGGTATTCTGGTCTCTGATTGGAGGCGAGGGTTCAAATCCCTCTTCTGACACAGCTTTTGCCTTAAAAAAGAGTAGCTCTTTGTCAAAACCGAACAATTCTCCAAATGGTGAAAGGAAAACACATGAACAGTGATTAATAGTTTGATAGATGTCATAGTTTGAGAACAGAAAACACATGAAACGGGAATAATAGTTCAATACATGTCAACATATGCCTAGTTTAGAATTCAATAAGTTACTCAAATTCCATTGAAAAATGTTTTTTACTATATCTTTCATTAGCTTTTAACATTTTTTGTTTCTTTTTCTTTGTATCTTATTATGTACATGTTTCCATCAGACATATCAGACATTATGTTACAGAATTATTAAAAAATATGAATTTTAAGGATTTATAAGTGTCAGGACTCAAGGTGAGAATCCTTCCTAGTTACAGGGGTATTCTGGTCTCCGATTGGAGGTGAGGGTTCAAATCCCTCTTCTGACACACCTTTTGCCTTAAAAAAGAGTAGCTCCGATTGGAGGCGAGGGTTCAAATCCCTCTTCTGACACACCTTTTGCCTTAAAAAAAGAGTAGCTCTTTGTCAGAACCGAAAAATTCTCCAAATGGTGAAAGGAAAACACATGAACAGTGATTAATAGTTTGATAGATGTCATAGTTTGAGAACAGAAAACACATGAAACGGGAATAATAGTTCAATACATGTCAACATATGCCTAGTTTAGAATTCAATAAGTTACTAAAATTCCATTGAAAAATGTTTTTTACTATATCTTTCATTAGCTTTTAACATTTTTTGTTTATTTTTCTTTGTATCTTATTATCTACATGTTTCCATCAGACATAACAGACATTATGTTACAGAATCATGAAAAAATACGAATTTTATCCATTTATTAGTGTCAGGATGGCCGAGTGGTCTAAGGCGCCAGACTCAAGGTGAGAATCCTTCCTAGTTACAGGGGTATTCTGGTCTCCGATTGGAGGCGAGGGTTCAAATCCCTCTTCTGACACACCTTTTGCCTTAAAAAAGAGTAGCTCTTGGTCAAAACCGAAAAATTATCCAAATGGTGAAAGGAAAACACATGAACAGTGATTAATAGTTTGATAGATGTCATAGTTTGAGAACAGAAAACACATGAAACGGGAACATATGCCTAGTTTAGAATTCAATAAGTTACTCAAATTCCATTGAAAAATGTTTTTTACTATATCTTTCATTAGCTTTTAACATTTTTTGTTTCTTTTTCTTTGTATCTTAAGATCTGCATGTAACCATCAGACATATCAGATGTTATGTTACATAATCGTGAAAAAATATGAATTTTAAGGTTTTGTAGTTGTCAGGATGGCCGAGTGGTCTAAGGCGCCAGACTCAAGGTGAGAATCCTTCCTAGTTACAGGGGTATTCTGGTCTCCGATTGGAGGCGAGGGTTCAAATCCCTCTTCTGACACACCTTTTGCCTTAAAAAAAGAGTAGCTCTTTGTCAAAACCGAAAAATTCTCCAAATGGTGAAAGGAAAACACATGAACAGTGATTAATAGTTTGATAGATGTCATAGTTTGAGAACAGAAAACACATGAAACGGGAACATATGCCTAGTTTAGAATTCAATAAGTTACTCAAATTCCACTGAAAAATGTTTTTTACTATATCTTTCATTAGCTTTTAACATTTTTTGTTTCTTTTTCTTTGTATCTTAAGATCTGCATGTAACCATCAGACATATCAGATGTTATGTTACATAATCGTGAAAAAATATGAATTTTAAGGTTTTGTAGTTGTCAGGATGGCCGAGTGGTCTAAGGCGCCAGACTCAAGGTGAGAATCCTTCCTAGTTACAGGGGTATTCTGGTCTCCGATTGGAGGTGAGGGTTCAAATCCCTCTTCTGACACACCTTTTGCCTTAAAAAAGAGTAGCTCTTTGTCAAAACCGAAAAATTCTCCAAATGGTGAAAGGAAAACACATGAACAGTGATTAATAGTTTGATAGATGTCATAGTTTGAGAACAGAAAACACATGAAACGGGAATAATAGTTCAATACATATCAACATATGCCTAGTTTAGAATTCAATAAGTTACTCAAATTCCATTGAAAAATGTTTTTTAATATATCTTTCATTAGCTTTTAACATTTTTTGTTTCTTTTTCTTTGTATCTTATTATCTACATGTTTCCATCAGACATAACAGACATTATGTTACAGAATCATGAAAAAATACGAATTTTATCCATTTATTAGTGTCAGGCTGGCCGAGTGGTCTAAGGCGCCAGACTCAAGGTGAGAATCCTTCTTAGTTACAGGGGTATTCTGGTCTCCGATTGGAGGCAAGGGTTCAAATCCCTCTTCTGACACACCTTTTGCCTTAAAAAAAGAGTAGCTCTTTGTCAAAACCGAAAAATTCTCCAAATGGTGAAAGGAAAACACATGAACAGTGATTAATAGTTTGATAGATGTCATAGTTTGAGAACAGAAAACACGTGAAACTGGAACATATGCCTAGTTTAGAATTCAATAAGTTACTCAAATTCCATTGAAAAATGTTTTTTTACTATATCTTTCATTAGCTTTTAATATTTTTTGTTTATTTTTCTTTGTATCTTAAGATCTGCATGTAACCATCAGACATATCAGATGTTATGTTACATAATCGTGAAAAAATATGAATTTTAAGGTTTTGTAGGTGTCAGGATTGCCGAGTGGTTTAAGGCGCCAGACTCAAGGTGAGAATCCTTCCTAGTTACAGGGGTATTCTGGTCTCCGATTGGAGGCGAGGGTTCAAATCCCTCTTCTGACACACCTTTTGCCTTAAAAAAGAGTAGCTCTTTGTCAAAACCGAAAAATTCTCCAAATGTTGAAAGGAAAACACATGAACAGTGATTAATAGTTTGATAGATGTCATAGTTTGAGAACAGAAAACACACGAAACGGGAACATATGCCTAGTTTAGAATTCAATAAGTTACTCAAATTCCATTGAAAAATGTTTTTTACTATATCTTTCATTAGCTTTTAACATTTTTTGTTTCTTTTTCTTTGTATCTTAAGATCTGCATGTAACCATCAGACATATCAGACATTATGTTACAGAATCATGAAAAAATATGAATTTTACGCAATTATAAGTGTCAGGATGGCCGAGTGGTCCAAGGCGCCAGACACAAGGTGAGAATCCTTCCTAGTTACAGGGGTATTCTGGTCTCCGATTGGAGGCGAGGGTTCAAATCCCTCTTCTGACACACCTTTTGCCTTAAAAAAGAGTAGCTCTTTGTCAAAACCGAAAAATTCTCCAAATGGTGAAAGGAAAACACATGAACAGTGATTAATAGTTTGATAGATGTCATAGTTTGAGAACAGAAAACACATGAAACGGGAACATATGCCTAGTTTAGAATTCAGTAAGTTACTCAAATTCCATTGAAAAATGTTTTTTACTATATCTTTCATTAGCTTTTAACATTTTTTGTTTCTTTTTCTTTGTATCTTAAGATCTGCATGTAACCATCAGACATATCAGATGTTATGTTACATAATCGTGAAAAAATATGAATTTTAAGGTTTTGTAGGTGTCAGGATTGCCGAGTGGTTTAAGGCGCCAGACTCAAGGTGAGAATCCTTCCTAGTTACAGGGGTATTCTGGTCTCCGATTGGAGGCGAGGGTTCAAATCCCTCTTCTGACACACCTTTTGCCTTAAAAAAGAGTAGCTCTTTGTCAAAACCGAAAAATTCTCCAAATGTTGAAAGGAAAACACATGAACAGTGATTAATAGTTTGATAGATGTCATAGTTTGAGAACAGAAAACACACGAAACGGGAACATATGCCTAGTTTAGAATTCAATAAGTTACTCAAATTCCATTGAAAAATGTTTTTTACTATATCTTTCATTAGCTTTTAACATTTTTTGTTTCTTTTTCTTTGTATCTTAAGATCTGCATGTAACCATCAGACATATCAGACATTATGTTACAGAATCATGAAAAAATATGAATTTTACGCAATTATAAGTGTCAGGATGGCCGAGTGGTCCAAGGCGCCAGACACAAGGTGAGAATCCTTCCTAGTTACAGGGGTATTCTGGTCTCCGATTGGAGGCGAGGGTTCAAATCCCTCTTCTGACACACCTTTTGCCTTAAAAAAGAGTAGCTCTTTGTCAAAACCGAAAAATTCTCCAAATGGTGAAAGGAAAACACATGAACAGTGATTAATAGTTTGATAGATGTCATAGTTTGAGAACAGAAAACACATGAAACGGGAACATATGCCTAGTTTAGAATTCAATAAGTTACTCAAATTCCATTGAAAAATGTTTTTTACTATATCTTTCATTAGCTTTTAACATTTTTTGTTTCTTTTTCTTTGTATCTTAAGATCTGCATGTAACCATCAGACATATCAGATGTTATGTTACATAATCGTGAAAAAATATGAATTTTAAGGTTTTGTAGTTGTCAGGATGGCCGAGTGGTCTAAGGCGCCAGACTCAAGGTGAGAATCCTTCCTGGTTACAGGGGTATTCTGGTCTCCGATTGGAGGCGAGGGTTCAAATCCCTCTTCTGACACACCTTTTGCCTTCAAAAAGAGTAGCTCTTTGTCAAAACAGAAAATGGAAACAGGAAAACACATGAACAGTGATTAATAGTTTGATAGATGTCATAGTCTGAGAACAGAAAACACATGAAACGGGAACATATGCCTAGTTTAGAATTCAATAAGTTACTCAAATTCCATTGAAAAATGTTTTTTACTATATCTTTAATTAGCTTTTAACATTTTTTGTTTCTTTTTCTTTGTATCTTAAGATCTGCATGTAACCATCAGACATATCAGATGTTATGTTACATAATCGTGAAAAAATATGAATTTTAAGGTTTTGTAGTTGTCAGGATGGCCGAGTGGTCTAAGGCGCCAGACTCAAGGTGAGAATCCTTCCTAGTTACAGGGGTATTCTGGTCTCTGATTGGAGGCGAGGGTTCAAATCCCTCTTCTGACACAGCTTTTGCCTTAAAAAAGAGTAGCTCTTTGTCAAAACCGAAAAATTCTCCAAATGGTGAAAGGAAAACACATGAACAGTGATTAATAGTTTGATAGATGTCATAGTTTGAGAACAGAAAACACATGAAACGGGAATAATAGTTCAATACATGTCAACATATGCCTAGTTTAGAATTCAATAAGTTACTCAAATTCCATTGAAAAATGTTTTTTACTATATCTTTCATTAGCTTTTAACATTTTTTGTTTCTTTTTCTTTGTATCTTATTATGTACATGTTTCCATCAGACATATCAGACATTATGTTACAGAATTATTAAAAAATATGAATTTTAAGGATTTATAAGTGTCAGGATGGCCGAGTGGTCTAAGGCGCCAGACTCAAGGTGAGAATCCTTCCTAGTTACAGGGGTATTCTGGTCTCCGATTGGAGGCAAGGGTTCAAATCCCTCTTCTGACACACCTTTTGCCTTAAAAAAGAGTAGCTCTTTGTCAAAACAGAAAATGGAAACAGGAAAACACATGAACAGTGATTAATAGTTTGATAGATGTCATAGTTTGAGAACAGAAAACACATGAAACGGTAATAATAGTTCAATACATGTCAACATATGCCTAGTTTAGAATTCAATAACTTACTCAAATTCCATTGAAAAATGTTTTTTACTATATCTTTCATTAGCTTTTAAGATTTTTTGTTTATTTTTCTTTGTATCTCATTATCTACATGTTTCCATCAGACATATCAGACATTATGTTACAGAATCATGAAAAAATATGGATTTTAAGGATTTACAAGTGTCAGGATGGCCGAGTGGTCTAAGGCGCCAGACTCAAGGTGAGAATCCTTCCTAGTTACAGGTCTCTGATTGGAGGCGAGGGTTCAAATCCCTCTTCTGACACAGTTTTTGACTTAAAAAAAGAGTAGCTCTTTGTCAAAACCAAAAAATTCTCCAAATGGTGAAAGGAAAACACATGAACAGTGATTAATAGTTTGATAGATGTCATATTTTGAGAACAGAAAACACATGAAACGGGAACATATGCCTAGTTTAGAATTCAATAAGTTACTCAAATTCCATTGAAAAATGTTTTTTACTATATCTTTAATTAGCTTTTAATATTTTTTGTTTCTTTTTCTTTGTATCTTAAGATCTGCATGTAACCATCAGACATATCAGATGTTATGTTACATAATCGTGAAAAAATATGAATTTTAAGGTTTTGTAGTTGTCAGGATGGCCGAGTGGTCTAAGGCGCCAGACTCAAGGTGAGAATCCTTCCTAGTTACAGGGGTATTCTGGTCTCCGATTGGAGGCGAGGGTTCAAATCCCTCTTCTGACACAGCTTTTGCATTAAAAAAGAGTAGCTCTTTGTCAAAACCGAAAAATTCTCCAAATGGTGAAAGGAAAACACATGAACAGTGATTAATAGTTTGATAGATGTCATAGTTTGAGAACAGAAAACACATGAAACGGGAATAATAGTTCAATACATGTCAACATATGCCTAGTTTAGAATTCAATAAGTTACTAAAATTCCATTGAAAAATGTTTTTTACTATATCTTTCATTAGCTTTTAACATTTTTTGTTTATTTTTCTTTGTATCTTATTATCTACATGTTTCCATCAGACATATCAGACATTATGTTACAGAATCATGAAAAAATATGAATTTTACGCATTTATGAGTGTCAGGATGGCCGAGTGGTCCAAGGCGCCAGACTCAAGGTGAGAATCCTTCCTAGTTACAGGGGTATTCTGGTCTCTGATTGGAGGCGAGGGTTCAAATCCCTCTTCTGACACACCTTTTGCCTTGAAAAAGAGTAGCTCTTTGTCAAAACCGAAAAATTCTCCAAATGGTGAAAGGAAAACACATGAACAGTGATTAATAGTTTGATAGATGTCATAGTTTGAGAACAGAAAACACATGAAACAGGAACATATGCCTAGTTTAGAATTCAATAAGTTACTCAAATTCCATTGAAAAATGTTTTTTACTATATCTTTCATTAGCTTTTAACATTTTTTGTTTCTTTTTCTTTGTATCTTAAGATCTGCATGTAACCATCAGACATATCAGATGTTATGTTACATAATCGTGAAAAAATATGAATTTTAAGGTTTTGTAGTTGTCAGGATGGCCGAGTGGTCTAAGGCGCCAGACTCAAGGTGAGAATCCTTCCTGGTTACAGGGGTATTCTGGTCTCCGATTGGAGGCGAGGGTTCAAATCCCTCTTCTGACACACCTTTTGCCTTCAAAAAGAGTAGCTCTTTGTCAAAACAGAAAATGGAAACAGGAAAACACATGAACAGTGATTAATAGTTTGATAGATGTCATATTTTGAGAACAGAAAACACATGAAACGGGAACATATGCCTAGTTTAGAATTCAATAAGTTACTCAAATTCCATTGAAAAATGTTTTTTACTATATCTTTAATTAGCTTTTAATATTTTTTGTTTCTTTTTCTTTGTATCTTAAGATCTGCATGTAACCATCAGACATATCAGATGTTATGTTACATAATCGTGAAAAAATATGAATTTTAAGGTTTTGTAGTTGTCAGGATGGCCGAGTGGTCTAAGGCGCCAGACTCAAGGTGAGAATCCTTCCTAGTTACAGGGGTATTCTGGTCTCCGATTGGAGGCGAGGGTTCAAATCCCTCTTCTGACACAGCTTTTGCATTAAAAAAGAGTAGCTCTTTGTCAAAACCGAAAAATTCTCCAAATGGTGAAAGGAAAACACATGAACAGTGATTAATAGTTTGATAGATGTCATAGTTTGAGAACAGAAAACACATGAAACGGGAATAATAGTTCAATACATGTCAACATATGCCTAGTTTAGAATTCAATAAGTTACTAAAATTCCATTGAAAAATGTTTTTTACTATATCTTTCATTAGCTTTTAACATTTTTTGTTTATTTTTCTTTGTATCTTATTATCTACATGTTTCCATCAGACATATCAGACATTATGTTACAGAATCATGAAAAAATATGAATTTTACGCATTTATGAGTGTCAGGATGGCCGAGTGGTCCAAGGCGCCAGACTCAAGGTGAGAATCCTTCCTAGTTACAGGGGTATTCTGGTCTCTGATTGGAGGCGAGGGTTCAAATCCCTCTTCTGACACACCTTTTGCCTTGAAAAAGAGTAGCTCTTTGTCAAAACCGAAAAATTCTCCAAATGGTGAAAGGAAAACACATGAACAGTGATTAATAGTTTGATAGATGTCATAGTTTGAGAACAGAAAACACATGAAACAGGAACATATGCCTAGTTTAGAATTCAATAAGTTACTCAAATTCCATTGAAAAATGTTTTTTACTATATCTTTCATTAGCTTTTAACATTTTTTGTTTCTTTTTCTTTGTATCTTAAGATCTGCATGTAACCATCAGACATATCAGATGTTATGTTACATAATCGTGAAAAAATATGAATTTTAAGGTTTTGTAGTTGTCAGGATGGCCGAGTGGTCTAAGGCGCCAGACTCAAGGTGAGAATCCTTCCTGGTTACAGGGGTATTCTGGTCTCCGATTGGAGGCGAGGGTTCAAATCCCTCTTCTGACACACCTTTTGCCTTCAAAAAGAGTAGCTCTTTGTCAAAACAGAAAATGGAAACAGGAAAACACATGAACAGTGATTAATAGTTTGATAGATGTCATAGTTTGAGAACAGAAAACACATGAAACGGGAACATATGCCTAGTTTAGAATTCAATAAGTTACTCAAATTCCATTGAAAAATGTTTTTTACTATATCTTTAATTAGCTTTTAATATTTTTTGTTTCTTTTTCTTTGTATCTTAAGATCTGTATGTAACCATCAGACATATCAGATGTTATGTTACATAATCGTGAAAAAATATGAATTTTAAAGTTTTGTAGTTGTCAGGAT